>NW_026779666.1:0-81544 GCF_030144855.1 Hypanus sabinus
TCGACCCTCTTTAACGGTGAGACCCGTCACCACGTCCACTCCTTTAACGGTGAGACCGTCACCACGTCCACTCCTTTAACGGTGAGACCGTCACACGTCCACTCCTTTAACGGTGAGACCGTCACCACGTCCACTCCTTTAACGGTGAGACCGTCACCACGTCCACTCCTTTAACGGTGAGACCGTCACCACGTCCACTCCTTTAACGGTGAGACCGTCACCACGTCCACTCCTTTAACGGTCGAGACCGTCACCACGTCCACTCCTTTAACGGTCGGACCGTCACCACGTCCACTCCTTTAACGGTCGAGACCGTCACCACGTCCACTCCTTTAACGGTGAGACCGTCACCACGTCCACTCCTTTAACGGTGAGACCGTCACCACGTCCACTCCTTTAACGGTCGAGACCGTCACCACGTCCACTCCTTTAACGGTGAGACCGTCACCACGTCCACTCCTTTAACGGTCGAGACCGTCACCACGTCCACTCCTTTAACGGTGAGACCGTCACCACGTCCACTCCTTTAACGGTCGGACCGTCACCACGTCCACTCCTTTAACGGTCGGACCGTCACCACGTCCACTCCTTTAACGGTCGGACCGTCACCACGTCCACTCCTTTAACGGTGAGACCGTCACCACGTCCACTCCTTTAACGGTGAGACCGTCACCACGTCCACTCCTTTAACGGTGAGACCGTCACCACGTCCACTCCTTTAACGGTGAGACCGTCACCACGTCCACTCCTTTAACGGTCGGACCGTCACCACGTCCACTCCTTTAACGGTGAGACCGTCACCACGTCCACTCCTTTAACGGTCGGACCGTCACCACGTCCACTCCTTTAACGGTCGGACCGTCACCACGTCCACTCCTTTAACGGTCGGACCGTCACCACGTCCACTCCTTTAACGGTGAGACCGTCACCACGTCCACTCCTTTAACGGTGAGACCGTCACCACGTCCACTCCTTTAACGGTGAGACCGTCACCACGTCCACTCCTTTAACGGTGAGACCGTCACCACGTCCACTCCTTTAACGGTCGGACCGTCACCACGTCCACTCCTTTAACGGTGAGACCGTCACCACGTCCACTCCTTTAACGGTCGAGACCGTCACCACGTCCACTCCTTTAACGGTCGAGACCGTCACCACGTCCACTCCTTTAACGGTGAGACCGTCACCACGTCCACTCCTTTAACGGTCGAGACCGTCACCACGTCCACTCCTTTAACGGTGAGACCGTCACCACGTCCACTCCTTTAACGGTGAGACCGTCACCACGTCCACTCCTTTAACGGTCGGACCGTCACCACGTCCACTCCTTTAACGGTCGAGACCGTCACCACGTCCACTCCTTTAACGGTGAGACCGTCACCACGTCCACTCCTTTAACGGTGAGACCGTCACCACGTCCACTCCTTTAACGGTGAGACCGTCACCACGTCCACTCCTTTAACGGTGAGACCGTCACCACGTCCACTCCTTTAACGGTGAGACCGTCACCACGTCCACTCCTTTAACGGTGAGACCGTCACCACGTCCACTCCTTTAACGGTCGAGACCGTCACCACGTCCACTCCTTTAACGGTCGGACCGTCACCACGTCCACTCCTTTAACGGTGAGACCGTCACCACGTCCACTCCTTTAACGGTGAGACCGTCACCACGTCCACTCCTTTAACGGTGAGACCGTCACCACGTCCACTCCTTTAACGGTGAGACCGTCACCACGTCCACTCCTTTAACGGTCGGACCGTCACCACGTCCACTCCTTTAACGGTGAGACCGTCACCACGTCCACTCCTTTAACGGTGAGACCGTCACCACGTCCACTCCTTTAACGGTGAGACCGTCACCACGTCCACTCCTTTAACGGTGAGACCGTCACCACGTCCACTCCTTTAACGGTGAGACCGTCACCACGTCCACTCCTTTAACGGTCGAGACCGTCACCACGTCCACTCCTTTAACGGTGAGACCGTCACCACGTCCACTCCTTTAACGGTGAGACCGTCACCACGTCCACTCCTTTAACGGTGAGACCGTCACCACGTCCACTCCTTTAACGGTGAGACCGTCACCACGTCCACTCCTTTAACGGTCGGACCGTCACCACGTCCACTCCTTTAACGGTGAGACCGTCACCACGTCCACTCCTTTAACGGTGAGACCGTCACCACGTCCACTCCTTTAACGGTCGGACCGTCACCACGTCCACTCCTTTAACGGTGAGACCGTCACCACGTCCACTCCTTTAACGGTCGGACCGTCACCACGTCCACTCCTTTAACGGTGAGACCGTCACCACGTCCACTCCTTTAACGGTGAGACCGTCACCACGTCCACTCCTTTAACGGTGAGACCGTCACCACGTCCACTCCTTTAACGGTGAGACCGTCACCACGTCCACTCCTTTAACGGTGAGACCGTCACCACGTCCACTCCTTTAACGGTCGAGACCGTCACCACGTCCACTCCTTTAACGGTCGGACCGTCACCACGTCCACTCCTTTAACGGTGAGACCGTCACCACGTCCACTCCTTTAACGGTCGGACCGTCACCACGTCCACTCCTTTAACGGTGAGACCGTCACCACGTCCACTCCTTTAACGGTGAGACCGTCACCACGTCCACTCCTTTAACGGTGAGACCGTCACCACGTCCACTCCTTTAACGGTGAGACCGTCACCACGTCCACTCCTTTAACGGTGAGACCGTCACCACGTCCACTCCTTTAACGGTCGGACCGTCACCACGTCCACTCCTTTAACGGTCGAGACCGTCACCACGTCCACTCCTTTAACGGTGAGACCGTCACCACGTCCACTCCTTTAACGGTCGGACCGTCACCACGTCCACTCCTTTAACGGTGAGACCGTCACCACGTCCACTCCTTTAACGGTGAGACCGTCACCACGTCCACTCCTTTAACGGTGAGACCGTCACCACGTCCACTCCTTTAACGGTGAGACCGTCACCACGTCCAGTCCTTTAACGGTGAGACCGTCACCACGTCCACTCCTTTAACGGTGAGACCGTCACCACGTCCACTCCTTTAACGGTGAGACCGTCACCACGTCCACTCCTTTAACGGTGAGACCGTCACCACGTCCACTCCTTTAACGGTCGGACCGTCACCACGTCCACTCCTTTAACGGTGAGACCGTCACCACGTCCACTCCTTTAACGGTGAGACCGTCACCACGTCCACTCCTTTAACGGTGAGACCGTCACCACGTCCACTCCTTTAACGGTCGGACCGTCACCACGTCCACTCCTTTAACGGTCGGACCGTCACCACGTCCACTCCTTTAACGGTGAGACCGTCACCACGTCCACTCCTTTAACGGTGAGACCGTCACCACGTCCACTCCTTTAACGGTCGGACCGTCACCACGTCCACTCCTTTAACGGTGAGACCGTCACCACGTCCACTCCTTTAACGGTCGGACCGTCACCACGTCCACTCCTTTAACGGTGAGACCGTCACCACGTCCAGTCCTTTAACGGTGAGACCGTCACCACGTCCACTCCATTAACGGTCGGACCGTCACCACGTCCACTCCTTTAACGGTGAGACCGTCACCACGTCCACTCCTTTAACGGTGAGACCGTCACCACGTCCACTCCTTTAACGGTCGGACCGTCACCACGTCCACTCCTTTAACGGTGAGACCGTCACCACGTCCAGTCCTTTAACGGTGAGACCGTCACCACGTCCACTCCTTTAACGGTGAGACCGTCACCACGTCCACTCCTTTAACGGTGAGACCGTCACCACGTCCACTCTTTTAACGGTCGGACCGTCACCACGTCCACTCCTTTAACGGTCGGACCGTCACCACGTCCACTCCTTTAACGGTCGGACCGTCACCACGTCCACTCCTTTAACGGTGAGACCGTCACCACGTCCAGTCCTTTAACGGTGAGACCGTCACCACGTCCACTCCTTTAACGGTGAGACCGTCACCACGTCCACTCCTTTAACGGTGAGACCGTCACCACGTCCACTCCTTTAACGGTCGGACCGTCACCACGTCCACTCCTTTAACGGTGAGACCGTCACCACGTCCACTCCTTTAACGGTGAGACCGTCACCACGTCCACTCCTTTAACGGTCGGACCGTCACCACGTCCACTCCTTTAACGGTGAGACCGTCACCACGTCCACTCCTTTAACGGTGGGACCGTCACCACGTCCACTCCTTTAACGGTCGGACCGTCACCACGTCCACTCCTTTAACGGTGAGACCGTCACCACGTCCACTCCTTTAACGGTGAGACCGTCACCACGTCCACTCCTTTAACGGTGAGACCGTCACCACGTCCACTCCTTTAACGGTGAGACCGTCACCACGTCCACTCCTTTAACGGTGAGACCGTCACCACGTCCACTCCTTTAACGGTGAGACCGTCACCACGTCCACTCCTTTAACGGTGAGACCGTCACAACGTCCACTCCTTTAACGGTGAGACCGTCACCACGTCCACTCCTTTAACGGTGAGACCGTCACCACGTCCACTCCTTTAACGGTGAGACCGTCACCACGTCCACTCCTTTAACGGTGAGACCGTCACCGCGTCCACTCCTTTAACGGTGAGACCGTCACCACGTCCACTCCTTTAACGGTCGGACCGTCACCACGTCCACTCCTTTAACGGTGAGACCGTCACCACGTCCACTCCTTTAACGGTGAGACCGTCACCACGTCCACTCCTTTAACGGTCGGACCGTCACCACGTCCACTCCTTTAACGGTGAGACCGTCACCACGTCCACTCCTTTAACGGTCGGACCGTCACCACGTCCACTCCTTTAACGGTGAGACCGTCACCACGTCCACTCCTTTAACGGTGAGACCGTCACCACGTCCACTCCTTTAACGGTCGGACCGTCACCACGTCCACTCCTTTAACGGTGAGACCGTCACCACGTCCACTCCTTTAACGGTGAGACCGTCACCACGTCCACTCCTTTAACGGTCGGACCGTCACCACGTCCACTCCTTTAACGGTGAGACCGTCACCACGTCCACTCCTTTAACGGTCGGACCGTCACCACATCCACTCCTTTAACGGTGAGACCGTCACCACGTCCACTCCTTTAACGGTGAGACCGTCACCACGTCCACTCCTTTAACGGTGAGACCGTCACCACGTCCACTCCTTTAACGGTGAGACCGTCACCACGTCCACTCCTTTAACGGTCGGACCGTCACCACGTCCACTCCTTTAACGGTGAGACCGTCACCACGTCCACTCCTTTAACGGTGAGACCGTCACCACGTCCACTCCTTTAACGGTCGGACCGTCACCACGTCCACTCCTTTAACGGTGAGACCGTCACCACGTCCACTCCTTTAACGGTGAGACCGTCACCACGTCCACTCCTTTAACGGTGAGACCGTCACCACGTCCACTCCTTTAACGGTGAGACCGTCACCACGTCCACTCCTTTAACGGTCGGACCGTCACCACGTCCACTCCTTTAACGGTGAGACCGTCACCACGTCCACTCCTTTAACGGTGAGACCGTCACCACGTCCACTCCTTTAACGGTCGGACCGTCACCACGTCCACTCCTTTAACGGTGAGACCGTCACCACGTCCACTCCTTTAACGGTCGGACCGTCACCACGTCCACTCCTTTAACGGTCGGACCGTCACCACGTCCACTCCTTTAACGGTCGGACCGTCACCACGTCCACTCCTTTAACGGTCGGACCGTCACCACGTCCACTCCTTTAACGGTCGGACCGTCACCACGTCCACTCCTTTAACAGTGAGACCGTCACCACGTCCACTCCTTTAACGGTCGGACCGTCACCACGTCCACTCCTTTAACGGTGAGACCGTCACCACGTCCACTCCTTTAACGGTGAGACCGTCACCACGTCCACTCCTTTAACGGTGAGACGGTCACCACGTCCACTCCTTTAACGGTGAGACCGTCACCACGTCCACTCCTTTAACGGTCAGACCGTCACCACGTCCACTCCTTTAACGGTGAGACCGTCACCACGTCCACTCCTTTAACGGTGAGACCGTCACCACGTCCACTCCTTTAACGGTGAGACCGTCACCACGTCCACTCCTTTAACGGTGAGACCGTCACCACGTCCACTCCTTTAACGGTCGGACCGTCACCACGTCCACTCCTTTAACGGTGAGACCGTCACCACGTCCACTCCTTTAACGGTGAGACAGTCACCACGTCCACTCCTTTAACGGTGAGACAGTCACCACGTCCACTCCTTTAACGGTGAGACCGTCACCACGTCCACTCCTTTAACGGTGAGACCGTCACCACGTCCACTCCTTTAACGGTCGGACCGTCACCACGTCCACTCCTTTAACGGTGAGACCGTCACCACGTCCACTCCTTTAACGGTCGGACCGTCACCACGTCCACTCCTTTAACGGTGAGACCGTCACCACGTCCACTCCTTTAACGGTGAGACCGTCACCACGTCCACTCCTTTAACGGTCGGACCGTCACCACGTCCACTCCTTTAACGGTGAGACCGTCACCACGTCCACTCCTTTAACGGTGAGACCGTCACCACGTCCACTCCTTTAACGGTCGGACCGTCACCACGTCCACTCCTTTAACGGTGAGACCGTCACCACGTCCACTCCTTTAACGGTGAGACCGTCACCACGTCCACTCCTTTAACGGTGAGACCGTCACCACGTCCACTCCTTTAACGGTGAGACCGTCACCACGTCCACTCCTTTAACGGTCGGACCGTCACCACGTCCACTCCTTTAACGGTGAGACCGTCACCACGTCCACTCCTTTAACGGTGAGACAGTCACCACGTCCACTCCTTTAACGGTGAGACAGTCACCACGTCCACTCCTTTAACGGTGAGACCGTCACCACGTCCACTCCTTTAACGGTGAGACCGTCACCACGTCCACTCCTTTAACGGTCGGACCGTCACCACGTCCACTCCTTTAACGGTGAGACCGTCACCACGTCCACTCCTTTAACGGTCGGACCGTCACCACGTCCACTCCTTTAACGGTGAGACCGTCACCACGTCCACTCCTTTAACGGTGAGACCGTCACCACGTCCACTCCTTTAACGGTCGGACCGTCACCACGTCCACTCCTTTAACGGTGAGACCGTCACCACGTCCACTCCTTTAACGGTGAGACCGTCACCACGTCCACTCCTTTAACGGTCGGACCGTCACCACGTCCACTCCTTTAACGGTGAGACCGTCACCACGTCCACTCCTTTAACGGTCGGACCGTCACCACATCCACTCCTTTAACGGTGAGACCGTCACCACGTCCACTCCTTTAACGGTCGGACCGTCACCACGTCCACTCCTTTAACGGTGAGACCGTCACCACGTCCACTCCTTTAACGGTCGGACCGTCACCACGTCCACTCCTTTAACGGTCGGACCGTCACCACGTCCACTCCTTTAACGGTCGGACCGTCACCACGTCCACTCCTTTAACGGTCGGACCGTCACCACGTCCACTCCTTTAACGGTCGGACCGTCACCACGTCCACTCCTTTAACAGTGAGACCGTCACCACGTCCACTCCTTTAACGGTCGGACCGTCACCACGTCCACTCCTTTAACGGTGAGACCGTCACCACGTCCACTCCTTTAACGGTGAGACCGTCACCACGTCCACTCCTTTAACGGTCGGACCGTCACCACGTCCACTCCTTTAACGGTCAGACCGTCACCACGTCCACTCCTTTAACGGTGAGACCGTCACCACGTCCACTCCTTTAACGGTGAGACCGTCACCACGTCCACTCCTTTAACGGTCGGACCGTCACCACGTCCACTCCTTTAACGGTGAGACCGTCACCACGTCCACTCCTTTAACGGTGAGACCGTCACCACGTCCACTCCTTTAACGGTCGGACCGTCACCACGTCCACTCCTTTAACGGTCGGACCGTCACCACGTCCACTCCTTTAACGGTGAGACCGTCACCACGTCCACTCCTTTAACGGTGAGACCGTCACCACGTCCACTCCTTTAACGGTGAGACCGTCACCACGTCCACTCCTTTAACGGTGAGACCGTCACCACGTCCACTCCTTTAACGGTGAGACCGTCACCACGTCCACTCCTTTAACGGTGAGACCGTCACCACGTCCACTCCTTTAACGGTGAGACCGTCACCACGTCCACTCCTTTAACGGTGAGACCGTCACCACGTCCACTCCTTTAACGGTCGGACCGTCACCACGTCCACTCCTTTAACGGTGAGACCGTCACCACGTCCACTCCATTAACGGTGAGACCGTCACCACGTCCACTCCTTTAACGGTGAGACCGTCACCACGTCCACTCCTTTAACGGTGAGACCGTCACCACGTCCACTCCTTTAACGGTGAGACCGTCACCACGTCCACTCCTTTAACGGTGAGACCGTCACCACGTCCACTCCTTTAACGGTCGGACCGTCACCACGTCCTCTCTATCTGTGTCCAATGGTCCTAGCCTCCCCCCCTACAGGAAATGTCCTCTGCACATAAACTATATCTGTGTTCTCTTGTCCTTACTCCCCCACTATAGGAAACATCCTCTCCACATCCACTGTATCTCTGGCGTCTGGTCCTTGACTCCCTCACTATAGGAAACATCCTCTCCACATCCACTCTATCTGTGTCCTCTGGTCCTAGACTCCACCAGTACAGGAAACATCCTCTCCACATCCACTCTATCTGTGTCCTCTGGTCCTAGACACCCCACTGCAGGAAACATCCTCTCCACATCCACTCTATCTGTGGTCCTAGACTCCACAACTACAGGAATCATCCTCTCCACATCCACTCTATCTGTGTCCTCTGGTCCAAGACCCCCTCACTACAGGAAACATCCTCTCCACATTCACTCTATCTGTGTCCTCCGGTCCTAGACTCCCCCACTACAGGAATCATCCTTTCCACATCCACTCTATCTGTGTCCCCTGGTCCTAGACTCCCCGACTACAGGAAACATCATCTCCACATCCACACTATCTGTGTCCTCTGGTCTTGGACTCCCCCACTATACGAAACATCCTCTCCACATCCACTTAATCTGTGTGCTCTGGTCCTAGACTCCGCCACTACAGGAAACATCCTCTCCACATCCACTCTATCTGTGTCCTCTGGTCCTTGACTCCCTCACTACAGGAAACATCCTCTCCACATCCACTCTATCTGTTTCCTCTGGTCATAGTCTACCCCACTATAGGAAACATCCCCTCCACATCCACTCTATCTGTGTCCTCTGGTCCTAGACTCCCCCACTACAGGAAACATCCTCTCCACATCCACTCTATCTGTGTCCTCTGGTCCTAGACTCCCCCACTACAGGAAATATCCTCTCCACATCCACTGTATCTGTGTCCTCTGGTCCTTGACTCCCTCACTACAGGAAACATCCTCTCCACATCCACTCTATCTGTGTCCTCTGGTCCTAGACTCCCTCACTATAGGATACATCCTCTCCACATCCACTCTATCTGTGTCCTCTGGTCGTGGACTCCCCCAATATAGGTAACATCGTCTCCACATCCACACAGTCTGTGTCCTCTGCTCCTAGACTCCCCCACTGACAGAAACATCCTCTCCACATCCACTCTATCTGTGTCCTCTGGTCCTAGACACCCCACTGCAGGAAACATCCTCTCCACATCCACTCTATCTGTGGTCCTAGACTCCACAACTACAGGAATCATCCTCTCCACATCCACTCTATCTGTGTCCTCTGGTCCAAGACCCCCTCACTACAGGAATCATCCTCTCCACATCCACTCTATCTGTGTCCCCTGGTCCTAGACACCCCGACTACAGGAAACATCCTCTCCACATCCACTCTGTGTCCTCTACTCCTAGATTTCCCCACTGCAGGAAAGATCCTCTGCACATACACTATATCTGTGTTCTCTTGTCCTAGACTCCCCCACTGACAGAAACATCCTCTCCACATCCACTCTATCTGTGTCCTCTGGTCCTAGACAGCCCACTGCAGGAAACATCCTCTCCACATCCACTCTATCTGTGGTCCAAGAATCCACAACTGCAGGAATCATCCTCTCCACATCCACTCTATCTGTGTCCTCTGGTCCAAGACCCCCTCACGACAGGAAACATCCTCTCCACATTCACTCTATCTGTGTCCTCTGGTCCTAGACTCCCCGACTACAGGAAACATCCTCTCCACATCCACTCAATCTGTGTCCTCTGGTCCTAGACTCCCCCACTACAGGAAACATCCTCTCCACATCCACTCTATCTGTGTCCTCTGGTCCTACACTACCGCACTACAGGAAACATCCTCTCCACATCCACTCTATCTGTGTCTTCTGGTCCTACACTACCGCACTACAGGAATCATCCTCTCCACATCCACTCTATCTGTGTCCTCTGGTCCAAGACCCCCTCACTACAGGAATCATCCTCTCCACATCCACTCTATCTGTGTCCCCTGGTCCTAGACACCCCGACTACAGGAAACATCCTCTCCACATCCACTCTGTGTCCTCTACTCCTAGATTTCCCCACTGCAGGAAAGATCCTCTGCACATACACTATATCTGTGTTCTCTTGTCCTAGACTCCCCCACTGACAGAAACATCCTCTCCACATCTACTCTATCTGTGTCCTCTGGTCCTAGACACCCCACTGCAGGAAACATCCTCTCCACATCCACTCTATCTGTGGTCCAAGAATCCACAACTGCAGGAATCATCCTCTCCACATCCACTCTATCTGTGTCCTCTGGTCCAAGACCCCCTCACGACAGGAAACATCCTCTCCACATTCACTCTATCTGTGTCCTCTGGTCCTAGACTCCCCGACTACAGGAAACATCCTCTCCACATCCACTCAATCTGTGTCCTCTGGTCCTAGACTCCCCCACTACAGGAAACATCCTCTCCACATCCACTCTATCTGTGTCCTCTGGTCCTACACTACCGCACTACAGGAAACATCCTCTCCACATCCACTCTATCTGTGTCTTCTGGTCCTACACTACCGCACTACAGGAAACATCCTCTCCACATCCACTCTATCTGTGTCCTCTGGTCGTAGACTCCCCCACTGACAGAAACATCCTCTCCACATCCACTCTATCTGTGTCCTCTGGTCCTAGACACCCCACTGCAGGAAACATCCTCTCCACATCCACTCTATCTGTGTCCTCTGGTCCTAGACTCCCCAGTATAGGAAACATCCTCTACACATCCACTCTATCTGTGTCCTCTCGTCCTAGAATCCCCCACGATAGGAAACATCCTCTCCACATCCACTCTATCTGTGTCCTCTGGTCCTAGACTCCCCCAGTACAGGAAACATCCTCTCCACATCCACTCTATCTGTGTCCTCTGGTCCTAGACTCCCCGACTATAGGATACATCCTCTCCACATCCACTCTATCTGTGTCCTCTGGTCCTAGACTCCCCCCACTACAGGAAACATCCTCTCCACATCCACTCTATCTCTGTCCTCTGGTCCTAGACTCCCCACTGCAGGAAACATCCTCTCCACATCCACTCTATCTGTGTCCTCTGGTCCTAGACACCCCACTGCAGGAAACATCCTCTCCACATCCACTCTATCTGTGTCCTCTGGTCCTAGACTCCCCAGTATAGGAAACATCCTCTCCACATCCACTCTATCTGTGTCCTCTGGTCCTAGACTCGCTCACCATAGGAAACATCCTCTCCACATCCACTCTATCTGTGTCCTCTCGTCCTAGAATCCCCCACGATAGGAAACATCCTCTCCACATCCACTCTATCTGTGTCCTCTGGACCTAGACTCCCCCACTAACGGAAAGATCCTCTCCACATCCTCTCTATCTGTGTCCAATGGTCCTAGCCTCCCCCACTACAGGAAACATCCTCTCCACATCCACTCTATCTGTGTCCTCTGGTCGTGGACTCCCCCAATATAGGAAACATCGTCTCCACATCCACTCTATCTGTGTCCTCTGGTCCTAGACTCCAGCGCTACAGGAAACATCCTCTCCACATCCACTCTGTGTCCTCTGCTCCTAGATTTCCCCACTGCAGGAAAGATCCTCTC
This sequence comes from Hypanus sabinus, assembly GCF_030144855.1. Classification (NCBI taxonomy): domain Eukaryota; kingdom Metazoa; phylum Chordata; class Chondrichthyes; order Myliobatiformes; family Dasyatidae; genus Hypanus; species Hypanus sabinus. The sequence continues at coordinate 12,069 of NW_026779666.1, forward strand.
CACATCCACTCTCTCTGTGGTCCTACACTCCCCCACTATAGGAAACATCCTCTCCACATCCACGCTATCTGTGTCCTCTGGTCCTAGACTCCCTCACTCCAGGAAACATACTCTCCACATAAACACTATCTGTGTCCACTAGTCCTACACTCCCCCACTACAGGAAACATCCTTTCCACATCCACTCTATCTGTGTCCTCTGGTCCTAGACTCCCCCACTACAGGAAACATCCTTTCCACATCCACTCTATCTGTGTCCTCTGGTCCTACACTCCCCCACTATACGAAACATCCATTCCACACCCACTCTAACTGTGTCCTCTGGTCATAGACGCTCCGACTACAGGAAACATCCTCTCCACATCCACTCAATCTGTGTCCTCTGGTCCTAGACTACCCCACTAAATGAAACATCCTCTCCACATCTACTGTATCTCTGGCGTCTGGTCCTAGACTCCCCCACTGACAGAAACATCGTCAACACATCCACTCTATCTGTGTCCTCTGGTCCTAGACACCCCACTGCAGGAAACATCCTCTCCACATCCACTCTATCTGTGGTCCTAGACTCCACAACTACAGGAATCATCCTCTCCACATCCACTCTATCTGTGTCCTCTGGTCCAAGACCCCCTCACTACAGGAAACATCCTCTCCACATTCACTCTATCTGTGTCCTCTGGTCCTAGACTCCCCCACTACAGGAATCATCCTCTCCACATCCACTCTATCTGTGTCCCCTGGTCCTAGACTCCCCGACTACAGGAAACATCCTCTCCACATCCACACTATCTGTGTCCTCTGCTCTTGGACTCCCCCACTATACGAAACATCCTCTCCACATCCACTTAATCTGTGTGCTCTGGTCCTAGACTCCGCCACTACAGGAAACATCCTCTCCACATCCACTCTATCTGTGTCCTCTGGTCCTAGACTCCCCCACTACAGGAAACACCCTCTCCACATCCACTTAATCTGTGTGCTCTGGTCCTAGACTCCCCCACTACAGGAAACATCCTCTCCACATCCACTCTATCTGTGTCCTCTGGTCCTTGACTCCCTCACTACAGGAAACATCCTCTCCACATCCACTATCTGTTTCCTCTGGTCATAGTCTACGCCACTATAGGAAACATCCCCTCCACATCCACTCTATCTGTGTCCTCTGGTCCTAGACTCCCCCACTACAGGAAACATCCTCTCCACATCCACTCTATCTGTGTCCTCTGGTCCTAGACTCCCCCACTACAGGAAATATCCTCTCCACATCCACTCTATCTGTGTCCTCTGGTCCTTGAATCCCTCACTACAGGAAACATCCTCTCCACATCCACTCTATCTGTGTCCTCTGGTCGTGGACTCCCCCAATATAGGAAACATCGTCTCCACATCCACACAGTCTGTGTCCTCTGGTCCTAGACTCCCCCACTGACAGATACATCCTCTCCACATCCACTCTATCTGTGTCCTCTGGTCCTAGACACCCCACTGCAGGAAGCATCCTCTCCACATCCACTCTATCTGTGGTCCTAGACTCCACAACTACAGGAATCATCCTCTCCACATCCACTCTATCTGTGTCCTCTGGTCCAAGACCCCCTCACTACAGGAATCATCCTCTCCACATCCACTCTATCTGTGTCCCCTGGTCCTAGACTCCCCGACTACAGGAAACATCCTCTCCACATCCACTCTGTGTCCTCTACTCCTAGATTTCCCCACTGCAGGAAAGATCCTCTGCACATACACTATATCTGTGTTCTCTTGTCCTAGACTCCCCCACTGACAGAAACATCCTCTCCACATCCACTCTATCTGTGTCCTCTGGTCCTAGACACCCCACTGCAGGAAACATCCTCTCCACATCCACTCTATCTGTGGTCCTAGAATCCACAACTACAGGAATCATCCTCTCCACATCCACTCTATCTGTGTCCTCTGGTCCAAGACCCCCTCACTACAGTAAACATCCTCTCCACATGCACTCAATCTGTGTCCTCTGGTCCTAGACTCCCCCACTACAGGAAACATCCTCTCCACATCCACTCTTATCTGTGTCCTCTGGTCCTACAGTACCGCACTACAGGAAACATCCTCTCCACATCCACTCTATCTGTGTCCTCTGGTCCTACACTACCGCACTACAGGAAACATCCTCTCCACATCCACTCTATCTGTGTCCTCTGGTCCTAGACTCCCCCACTGACAGAAACATCCTCTCCACATCCACTCTATCTGTGTCCTCTGGTCCTAGACACCCCACTGCAGGAAACATCCTCTCCACATCCACTCTATCTGTGTACTCTGGTCCTAGACTCCCCAGTACAGGAAACATCCTCTACACATCCACTCTATCTGTGTCCTCTCGTCCTAGAATCCCCCACGATAGGAAACATCCACTCCACATCCACTCTATCTGTGTCCTCTGGACCTAGACTCCCCCACTAACGGAAAGATCCTCTCCACATCCTCTCTATCTGTGTCCAATGGTCCTAGCCTCCCCCACTACAGGAAATGTCCTCTGCACATACACTATATCTGTGTTCTCTTGTCCTAGACTCCCCCACTATAGGAAACATCCTCTCCACATCCACAGTATCTCTGGCATCTGGTCGTTGACTCCCTCACTACAGGAAACATCCTCTCCACATCCACTCTATCTGTGTCCTCTGGTCGTGGACTCCCCCAATATAGGAAACATCGTCTCCACATCCACTCTATCTGTGTCCTCTGGTCCTAGACTCCAGCGCTACAGGAAACATCCTCTCCACATCCACTCTGTGTCCTCTGCTCCTAGATTTCCCCACTGCAGGAAAGATCCTCTCCACATCCACTCTCTCTGTGGTCCTACACTCCCCCACTATAGGAAACATCCTCTCCACATCCACGCTATCTGTGTCCTCTGGTCCTAGACTCCCTCACTCCAGGAAACATACTCTCCACATAAACACTATCTGTGTCCACTGGTCCTACACTCCCCCACTACAGGAAACATCCTTTCCACATCCACTCTATCTGTGTCCTCTGGTCCTAGACTCCCACACGATAGGAAACATCCTCTCCACATCCACTCTATCTGTGTCCTCTGGTCTTAGACTCCCCTACAACAGGAAACATCCTTTCCACACCCACTCTAACTGTGTCCTCTGGTCATAGACGCTCCAACTACAGGAAACATCCTCTCCACATCCACTCAATCTGTGTCCTCTGGTCCTAGACTACCCCGCTAAATGAAACATCCTCTCCACATCTACTGTATCTCTGGCGTCTGGTCCTAGACTCCCCCACTAACAGAAACATCGTCTCCACATCCACTCTATCTGTGTCCTCTGGTCCTAGACACCCCACTGCAGGAAACATCCTCTCCACATCCACTCAATCTGTGGTCCTAGACTCCACAACTACAGGAATCATCCTCTCCACATCCACTCTATCTGTGTCCTCTGGTCCAAGACCCCCTCACTACAGGAAACATCCTCTCCACATTCACTCTATCTGTGTCCTCTGGTCCTAGACTCCCCCACTACAGGAATCATCCTCTCCACATCCACTCTATCTGTGTCCCCTGGTCCTAGACTCCCCGACTACAGGAAACATCCTCTCCACATCCACACTATCTGTGTCCACTGGTCTTGGACTCCCCCACTATACGAAACATCCTCTCCACATCCACTTAATCTGTGTGCTCTGGTCCTAGACTCCGCCACTACAGGAAACATCATCACCACATCCACTCTATCTGTGTCCTCTGGTCCTAGACTCCCCCACTACAGGAAACATCCTCTCCACATCCACTTAATCTGTGTGCTCTGGTCCTAGACTCCCCCACTACAGGAAACATCCTCTCCACATCCACTCTATCTGTGTCCTCTGGTCCTTGACTCCCTCACTACAGGAAACATCCTCTCCACATCCACTATCTGTTTCCTCTGGTCCTAGTCTACCCCACTATAGGACACATCCCCTCCACATCCACTCTATCTGTGTCCTCTGGTCCTAGACTCCCCCACTACAGGAATCATCCTCTCCACATCCACTCTATCTGTGTCCTCTGGTCCTAGACTCCCCCACTACAGGAAATATCCTCTCCACATCCACTCTATCTGTGTCCTCTGGTCCTTGAATCCCTCACTACAGGAAACATCCTCTCCACATCCACTCTATCTGTGTCCTCTGGTCGTGGACTCCCCCAATATAGGATACATCGTCTCCACATCCACACAGTCTGTGTCCTCTGGTCCTAGACTCCCCCACTGACAGAAACATCCTCTCCACATCCACTCTACCTGTGTCCTCTGGTCCTTGACTCCCTCACTACAGGAAACATCCTCTCCACATCCACTCTATCTGTTTCCTCTGGTCATAGTCTACCCCACTATAGGAAACATCCCCTCCACATCCACTCTATCTGTGTCCTCTGGTCCTAGACTCCCCCACTACAGGAAACATCCTCTCCACATCCACTTAATCTGTGTGCTCTGGTCCTAGACTCCCCCACTACAGGAAACATCCTCGCCACATCCACTCTATCTGTGTCCTCTGGTCCTTGACTCCCTCACTACAGGAAACATCCTCTCTACATCCACTATCTGTTTCCTCTGGTCATAGTCTACCCCACTATAGGAAACATCCCCTCCACATCCACTCTATCTGTGTCCTCTGGTCCTAGACTCCCCCACTACAGGAAACATCCTCTCCACATCCACTCTATCTGTGTCCTCTGGTCCTTGACACCCTCACTACAGGAAACATCCTCTCCACATCCACTCTATCTGTGTCCTCTGGTCGTAGACTCCCCCAATATAGGAAACATCGTCTCCACATCCACACAGTCTGTGTCCTCTGCTCCTAGACTCCCCCACTGACAGAAACATCCTCTCCACATCCACTCTATCTGTGTCCTCTGGTCCTAGACACCCCACTGCAGGAAACATCCTCTCCACATCCACTCTATCTGTGGTCCTAGACTCCACAACTACAGGAATCATCCTCTCCACATCCACTCTATCTGTGTCCTCTGGTCCAAGACCCCCTCACTACAGGAATCATCCTCTCCACATCCACTCTATCTGTGTCCCCTGGTCCTAGACTCCCCGACTACAGGAAACATCCTCTCCACATCCACTCTGTGTCTTCTCCTCCTAGATTTCCCCACTGCAGGAAAGATCCTCTGCACATACACTGTATCTGTGTTCTCTTGTCCTAGACTCCCCCACTGACAGAAACATCCTCTCCACATCCACTCTATCTGTGTCCTCTGGTCCTAGACACCCCACTGCAGGAAACATCCTCTCCACATCCACTCTATCTGTGTTCCTAGAATCCACAACTGCAGGAATCATCCTCTCCACAACCACTCTATCTGTGTCCTCTGGTCCAAGTCCCCCTCACTACAGGAAACATCCTCTCCACATTCACTCTATCTGTGTCCTCTGGTCCTAGACTCCCCGACTACAGGAAACATCCTCTCCACATCCACTCAATCTGTGTCCTCTGGTCCTAGACTCCCCCACTACAGGAAACATCCTCTCCACATCCACTCTATCTGTGTCCTCTGGTCCTACACTACCGCACTACAGGAAACATCCTCTCCACATCCACTCTATCTGTGTCCTCTGGTCCTACACTACCGCACTACAGGAAACATCCCCTCCACATCCACTCTATCTGTGTCCTCTGGTCCTAGACTCCCCCACTGACAGAAACATCCTCTCCACATCCACTCTATCTGTGTCCTCTGGTCCTAGACACCCCACTGCAGGAAACATCCTCTCCACATCCACTCTATCTGTGTCCTCTGGTCCTAGACTCCCCAGTATAGGACACATCCTCTACACATCCACTCTATCTGTGTCCTCTCGTCCTAGAATCCCCCACGATAGGAAACATCCTCTCCACATCCACTCTATCTGTGTCCTCTGGTCCTAGACTCCCCCAGTACAGGAAACATCCTCTCCACATCCACTCTATCTGTGTCCTCTGGTCCTAGACTCCCCGACTATAGGATACATCCTCTCCACATCCACTATATCTGTGTCCTCTGGTCCTAGACTCCCGCACTGACAGAAACATCCTCTCCACATCCACTCTATCTGTGTCCTCTGGTCCTAGACACCCCACTGCAGGAAACATCCTCTCCACATCCACTCTATCTGTGTCCTCTGGTCCTAGACTCCCCAGTATAGGAAACATCCTCTGCACATCCACTCTATCTGTGTCCTCTCGTCCTAGAATCCCCCACGATAGGAAACATCCTCTCCACATCCACTCTATCTGTGTCCTCTGGACCTAGACTCCCCCACTAACGGAAAGATCCTCTCCACATCCTCTCTATCTGTGTCCAATGGTCCTAGCCTCCCCCACTACAGGAAATGTCCTCTGCACATACACTATATCTGTGTTCTCTTGTCCTAGACTCCCCCACTATAGGAAACATCCTCTCCACATCCACTGTATCTCTGGCATCTGGTCGTTGACTCCCTCACTACAGGAAACATCCTCTCCACATCCACTCTATCTGTGTCCTCTGGTCGTGGACTCCCCCAATATAGGAAACATCGTCTCCACATCCACTCTATCTGTGTCCTCTGGTCCTAGACTCCAGCGCTACAGGAAACATCCTCTCCACATCCACTCTGTGTCCTCTGCTCCTAGATTTCCCCACTGCAGGAAAGATCCTCTCCACATCCACTCTCTCTGTGGTCCTACACTCCCCCACTATAGGAAACATCCTCTCCACATCCACGCTATCTGTGTCCTCTGGTCCTAGACTCCCTCACTCCAGGAAACATACTCTCCACATAAACACTATCTGTGTCCACTGGTCCTACACTCCCCCACTACAGGAAACATCCTTTCCACATCCACTCTATCTGTGTCCTCTGGTCCTAGACTCCCACACGATAGGAAACATCCTCTCCACATCCACTCTATCTGTGTCCTCTGGTCTTAGACTCCCCTACAACAGGAAACATCCATTCCACACCCACTCTAACTGTGTCCTCTGGTCATAGACGCTCCGACTACAGGAAACATCCTCTCCACATCCACTCAATCTGTGTCCTCTGGTCCTAGACTACCCCGCTAAATGAAACATCCTCTCCACATCTACTGTATCTCTGGCGTCTGGTCCTAGACTCCCCCACTAACAGAAACATCGTCTCCACATCCACTCTATCTGTGTCCTCTGGTCCTAGACACCCCACTGCAGGAAACATCCTCTCCACATCCACTGAATCTGTGGTCCTAGACTCCACAACTACAGGAATCATCCTCTCCACATCCACTCTATCTGTGTCCTCTGGTCCTAGACTCCCCCACTACAGGAAATATCCTCTCCACATCCACTCTATCTGTGTCCTCTGGTCCTAGACTACCGCACTACAGGAAACATCCTCTCCACATCCACTGTATCTCTGCCGTCTGGACCTAGACTCCCACACTAACAGAAACATCCTCTCCACATCCACTCTATCTGAGTCCTCTGGTCCTAGACTCCCCACGATATGTAACATCCTCTCCACATCCACTCTATCTGTGTCCTCTGGTCCTAGACTCCAGCGCTACAGGAAACATCCTCTCCACATCCACTCTGTGTCCTCTGCTCCTAGATTTCCCCACTGCAGGAAAGATCCTCTCCACATCCACTCTCTCTGTGGTCCTACACTCCCCCACTATAGGAAACATCCTCTCCACATCCACGCTATCTGTGTCCTCTGGACCTAGACTCCCTCACTCCAGGAAACATACTCTCCACATGAACACTATCTGTGTCCACTGGTCCTACACTCCCCCACTACAGGAAACATCCTTTCCACATCCACTCTATCTGTGTCCTCTGGTCCTAGACTCCCACACGATAGGAAACATCCTCTCCACATCCACTCTATCTGTGTCCTCTGGTCTTAGACTCCCCTACAACAGGAAACATCCATTCCACACCCACTCTAACTGTGTCCTCTGGTCATAGACGCTCCGACTACAGGAAACATCCTCTCCACATCCACTCAATCTGTGTCCTCTGGTCCTAGACTACCCCGCTAAATGAAACATCCTCTCCACATCTACTGTATCTCTGGCGTCTGGTCCTAGACTCCCCCACTAACAGAAACATCGTCTCCACATCCACTCTATCTGTGTCCTCTGGTCCTAGACACCCCACTGCAGGAAACATCCTCTCCACATCCACTCAATCTGTGGTCCTAGACTCCACAACTACAGGAATCATCCTCTCCACATCCACTCTATCTGTGTCCTCTGGTCCAAGACCCCCTCACTACAGGAAACATCCTCTCCACATTCACTCTATCTGTGTCCTCTGGTCCTAGACTCCCCCACTACAGGAATCATCCTCTCCACATCCACTCTATCTGTGTCCCCTGGTCCTAGACTCCCCGACTACAGGAAACATCCTCTCCACATCCACACTATCTGTGTCCACTGGTCTTGGACTCCCCCACTATACGAAACATCCTCTCCACATCCACTTAATCTGTGTGCTCTGGTCCTAGACTCCGCCACTACAGGAAACATCATCACCACATCCACTCTATCTGTGTCCTCTGGTCCTAGACTCCCCCACTACAGGAAACATCCTCTCCACATCCACTTAATCTGTGTGCTCTGGTCCTAGACTCCCCCACTACAGGAAACATCCTCTCCACATCCACTCTATCTGTGTCCTCTGGTCCTTGACTCCCTCACTACAGGAAACATCCTCTCCACATCCACTATCTGTTTCCTCTGGTCATAGTCTACCCCACTATAGGACACATCCCCTCCACATCCACTCTATCTGTGTCCTCTGGTCCTAGACTCCCCCACTACAGGAATCATCCTCTCCACATCCACTCTATCTGTGTCCTCTGGTCCTAGACTCCCCCACTACAGGAAATATCCTCTCCACATCCACTCTATCTGTGTCCTCTGGTCCTTGAATCCCTCACTGCAGGAAACATCCTCTCCACATCCACTCTATCTGTGTCCTCTGGTCGTGGACTCCCCCAATATAGGATACATCGTCTCCACATCCACACAGTCTGTGTCCTCTGGTCCTAGACTCCCCCACTGACAGAAACATCCTCTCCACATCCACTCTATCTGTGTCCTCTGGTCCTAGACACCCCACTGCAGGAAACATCCTCTCCACATCCACTCTATCTGTGGTCCTAGACTCCACAACTACAGGAATCATCCTCTCCACATCCACTCTATCTGTGTCCTCTGGTCCAAGACCCCCTCACTACAGGAATCATCCTCTCCACATCCACTCTATCTGTGTCCCCTGGTCCTAGACTCCCCGACTACAGGAAACATCCTCTCCACATCCACTCTGTGTCCTCTACTCCTAGATTTCCCCACTGCAGGAAAGATCCTCTGCACATACACTATATCTGTGTTCTCTTGTCCTAGACTCCCCCACTGACAGAAACATCCTCTCCACATCCACTCTATCTGTGTCCTCTGGTCCTAGACACCCCACTGCAGGAAACATCCTCTCCACATCCACTCTATCTGAGGTCCTAGAATCCACAACTACAGGAATCATCCTCTCCACATCCACTCTATCTGTGTCCTCTGGTCCAAGACCCCCTCACTACAGTAAACATCCTCTCCACATCCACTCAATCTGTGTCCTCTGGTCCTAGACTCCCCCACTACAGGAAACATCCTCTCCACATCCACTCTATCTGTGTCCTCTGGTCCTACAGTACCGCACTACAGGAAACATCCTCTCCACATCCACTCTATCTGTGTCCTCTGGTCCTACACTACCGCACTACAGGAAACATCCTCTCCACATCCACTCTATCTGTGTCCTCTGTCCTAGACTCCCCCACTGACAGAAACATCCTCTCCACATCCACTCTATCTGTGTCCTCTGGTCCTAGACACCCCACTGCAGGAAACATCCTCTCCACATCCACTCTATCTGTGTCCTCTGGTCCTAGACTCCCCAGTACAGCAAACATCCTCTACACATCCACTCTATCTGTGTCCTCTCGTCCTAGAATCCCCCACGATAGGAAACATCCTCTCCACATCCACTCTATCTGTGTCCTCTGGTCCTAGACTCCCCCAGTACAGGAAACATCCTCTCCACATCCACTCTATCTGTGTCCTCTGGTCCTAGACTCCCCGACTATAGGATACATCCTCTCCACATCCACTCTATCTGTGTCCTCTGGTCCTAGACTCCCCAGTACAGGAAACATCCTCTCCACATCCACTCTATCTGTGTCCTCTGGTCCTAGACACCCCACTGCAGGAAACATCCTCTCCACATCCACTCTATCTGTGTCCTCTGGTCCTAGACTCCCCAGTATAGGAAACATCCTCTACACATCCACTCTATCTGTGTCCTCTCGTCCTAGAATGCCCCACGATAGGAAACATCCTCTCCACATCCACTCTATCTGTGTCCCCTGGACCTAGACTCCCCCACTAACGGAAAGATCCTCTCCACATCCTCTCAATCTGTGTCCAATGGTCCTAGCCTCCCCCACTACAGGAAATGTCCTCTGCACATACACTATATCTGTGTTCTCTTGTCCTAGACTCCCCCACTATAGGAAACATCCTCTCCACATCCACTGTATCTCTGGCATCTGGTCATTGACTCCCTCACTACAGGAAACATCCTCTCCACATCCACTCTATGTGTGTCCTCTGGTCGTGGACTCCCCCAATATAGGAAACATCGTCTCCACATCCACTCTATCTGTGTCCTCTGGTCCTAGACTCCAGCGCTACAGGAAACATCCTCTCCACATCCACTCTGTGTCCTCTGCTCCTAGATTTCCCCACTGCAGGAAAGATCCTCTCCACATCCACTCTCTCTGTGGTCCTACACTCCCCCACTATAGGAAACATCCTCTCCACATCCACGCTATCTGTGTCCTCTGGTCCTAGACTCCCTCACTCCAGGAAACATACTCTCCACATAAACACTATCTGTGTCCACTGGTCCTACACTCCCCCACTACAGGAAGCATCCTCTCCACATTCACTCTATCTGTGTCCTCTGGTCCTAGACTCCCCCACTACAGGAATCATCCTCTCCACATCCACTCTATCTGTGTCCCCTGGTCCTAGACTCCCCGACTACAGGAAACATCCTCTCCACATCCACACTATCTGTGTCCTCTGGTCTTGGACTCCCCCACTATACGAAACATCCTCTCCACATCCACTTAATCTGTGTGCTCTGGTCCTAGACTCCGCCACTACAGGAAACATCCTCTCCACATCCACTCTATCTGTGTCCTCTGGTCCTAGACTCCCCCACTACAGGAAACATCCTCTCCACATCCACTTAATCTGTGTGCTCTGGTCCTAGACTCCCCCACTACAGGAAACATCCTCTCCACATCCACTCTATCTGTGTCCTCTGGTCCTTGACTCCCTCACTACAGGAAACATCCTCTCCACATCCACTATCTGTTTCCTCTGGTCATAGTCTACCCCACTATAGGAAACATCCCCTCCACATCCACTCTATCTATGTCCTCTGGTCCTAGACTCCCCCACTACAGGAAACATCCTCTCCACATCCACTCTATCTGTGTCCTCTGGTCCTAGACTCCCCCACTACAGGAAATATCCTCTCCACATCCACTCTATCTGTGTCCTCTGGTCCTTGAATCCCTCACTACAGGAAACATCCTCTCCACATCCACTCTATCTCTGTCCTCTGGTCGTGGACTCCCCCAATATAGGAAACATCGTCTCCACATCCACACAGTCTGTGTCCTCTGCTCCTAGACTCCCCCACTGACAGAAACATCCTCTCCACATCCACTCTATCTGTGTCCTCTGGTCCTAGACACCCCACTGCAGGAAACATCCTCTCCACATCCACTCTATCTGTGGTCCTAGACTCCACAAATACAGGAATCATCCTCTCCACATCCACTCTATCTGTGTCCTCTGGTCCAAGACCCCCTCACTACAGGAATCATCCTCTCCACATCCACTCTATCTGTGTCCCCTGGTCCTAGACTCCCCGACTACAGGAAACATCCTCTCCACATCCACTCTGTGTCCTCTACTCCTAGATTTCCCCACTGCAGGAAAGATACTCTGCACATACACTATATCTGTGTTCTCTTGTCCTAGACTCCCCCACTGACAGAAACATCCTCTCCACATCCACTCTATCTGTGTCCTCTGGTCCTAGACACCCCACTGCAGGAAACATCCTCTCCACATCCACTCTATCTGTGGTCCTAGAATCCACAACTACAGGAATCATCCTCTCCACATCCACTCTATCTGTGTCCTCTGGTCCAAGACCCCCTCACTACAGTAAACATCCTCTCCACATCCACTCAATCTGTGTCCTCTGGTCCTAGACTCCCCCACTACAGGAAACATCCTCTCGACATCCACTCTATCTGTGTCCTCTGGTACTACAGTACCGCACTACAGGAAACATCCTCTCCACATCCACTCTATCTGTGTCCTCTGGTCCTACACTACCGCACTACAGGAAACATCCTCTCCAGATCCACTCTATCTCTGTCCTCTGGTCCTAGACTCCCCCACTGACAGAAACATCCTCTCCACATCCACTCTATCTGTGTCCTCTGGTCCTAGACACCCCACTGCAGGAAACATCCTCTCCACATCCACTCTATCTGTGTCCTCTGGTCCTAGACTCCCCAGTACAGGAAACATCCTATACACATCCACTCTATCTGTGTCCTCTCGTCCTAGAATCCCCCAGTACAGGAAACATCCTCTCCACATCCACTCTATCTGTGTCCTCTGGTCCTAGACTCCCCGATTATAGGATACATCCTCTCCACATCCACTCTATCTGTGTCCTCTGGTCCTAGACTCCCCAGTACAGGAAACATCCTCTCCACATCCACTCTATCTGTGTCCTCTGGTCCTAGACTCCCCCAGTACAGGAAACATCCTCTCCACATCCACTCTATCTGTGTCCTCTGGTCCTAGACTCCCCCAGTACAGGAAACATCCTCTCCACATCCACTCTATCTGTGTCCTCTGGTCCTAGACTCCCCGATTATAGGATACATCCTCTCCACATCCACTCTATCTGTGTCCTCTGGTCCTAGACTCCCCAGTACAGGAAACATCCTCTCCACATCCACTCTATCTGTGTCCTCTGGTCCTAGACACCCCACTGCAGGAAACATCCTCTCCACATCCACTCTATCTGTGTCCTCTGGTCCTAGACTCCCCAGTATAGGAAACATCCTCTACACATCCACTCTATCTGTGTCCTCTCGTCCTAGAATCCCCCACGATAGGAAACATCCTCTCCACATCCACTCTATCTGTGTCCCCTGGACCTAGACTCCCCCACTAACGGAAAGATCCTCTCCACATCCTCCCTATCTGTGTCCAATGGTCCTAGCCTCCCCCACTACAGGAAATGTCCTCTGCACATACACTATATCTGTGTTCTCTTGTCCTAGACTCCCCCACTATAGGAAACATCCTCTCCACATCCACTGTATCTCTGGCATCTGGTCATTGACTCCCTCACTACAGGAAACATCCTCTCCACATCCACTCTATCTGTGTCCGCTGGTCGTGGACTCCCCCAATATAGGAAACATCGTCTCCACATCCACTCTATCTGTGTCCTCTGGTCCTAGACTCCAGCGCTACAGGAAACATCCTCTCCACATCCACTCTGTGTCCTCTGCTCCTAGATTTCCCCACTGCAGGAAAGATCCTCTCCACATCCACTCTCTCTGTGGTCCTACACTCCCCCACTATAGGAAACATCCTCTCCACATCCACGCTATCTGTGTCCTCTGGTCCTAGACTCCCTCACTCCAGGAAACATACTCTCCACATAAACACTATCTGTGTCCTCTGGTCCAAGACCCCCTCACTACAGGAATCATCCTCTCCACATCCACTCTATCTGTGTCCCCTGGTCCTAGACTCCCCGACTACAGGAAACATCCTCTCCACATCCACTCTGTGTCCTCTACTCCTAGATTTCCCCACTGCAGGAAAGATACTCTGCACATACACTATATCTGTGTTCTCTTGTCCTAGACTCCCCCACTGACAGAAACATCCTCTCCACATCCACTCTATCTGTGTCCTCTGGTCCTAGACACCCCACTGCAGGAAACATCCTCTCCACATCCACTCTATCTGTGGTCCTAGAATCCACAACTACAGGAATCATCCTCTCCACATCCACTCTATCTGTGTCCTCTGGTCCAAGACCCCCTCACTACAGTAAACATCCTCTCCACATCCACTCAATCTGTGTCCTCTGGTCCTAGACTCCCCCACTACAGGAAACATCCTCTCGACATCCACTCTATCTGTGTCCTCTGGTCCTACAGTACCGCACTACAGGAAACATCCTCTCCACATCCACTCTATCTGTGTCCTCTGGTCCTACACTACTGCACTACAGGAAACATCCTCTCCACATCCACTCTATCTCTGTCCTCTGGTCCTAGACTCCCCCACTGACAGAAACATCCTCTCCACATCCACTCTATCTGTGTCCTCTGGTCCTAGACACCCCACTGCAGGAAACATCCTCTCCACATCCACTCTATCTGTGTCCTCTGGTCCTAGACTCCCCAGTACAGGAAACATCCTCTACACATCCACTCTATCTGTGTCCTCTCGTCCTAGAATCCCCCACGATAGGAAACATCCTCTCCACATCCACTCTATCTGTGTCCTCTGGTCCTAGACTCCCCCAGTACAGGAAACATCCTCTCCACATCCACTCTATCTGTGTCCTCTGGTCCTAGACTCCCCGATTATAGGATACATCCTCTCCACATCCACTCTAACTGTGTCCTCTGGTCCTAGACTCCCCAGTACAGGAAACATCCTCTCCACATCCACTCTATCTGTGTCCTCTGGTCCTAGACACCCCACTGCAGGAAACATCCTCTCCACATCCACTCTATCTGTGTCCTCTCGTCCTAGAATCCCCCACGATAGGAAACATCCTCTCCACATCCACTCTATCTGTGTCCCCTGGACCTAGACTCCCCCACTAACGGAAAGATCCTCTCCACATCCTCCCTATCTGTGTCCAATGGTCCTAGCCTCCCCCACTACAGGAAATGTCCTCTGCACATACACTATATCTGTGTTCTCTTGTCCTAGACTCCCCCACTATAGGAAACATCCTCTCCACATCCACTGTATCTCTGGCATCTGGTCATTGACTCCCTCACTACAGGAAACATCCTCTCCACATCCACTCTATCTGTGTCCGCTGGTCGTGGACTCCCCCAATATAGGAAACATCGTCTCCACATCCACTCTATCTGTGTCCTCTGGTCCTAGACTCCAGCGCTACAGGAAACATCCTCTCCACATCCACTCTTTGTCCTCTGCTCCTAGATTTCCCCACTGCAGGAAAGATCCTCTCCACATCCACTCTCTCTGTGGTCCTACACTCCCCCACTATAGGAAACATCCTCTCCACATCCACGCTATCTGTGTCCTCTGGTCCTAGACTCCCTCACTCCAGGAAACATACTCTCCACATAAACACTATCTGTGTCCACTGGTCCTACACTCCCCCACTACAGGAAACATCCTTTCCACATCCACTCTATCTGTGTCCTCTGGTCCTAGACTCCCACACGATAGGAAACATCCTCTCCACATCCACTCTATCTGTGTCCTCTGGTCTTAGACTCCCCTACAACAGGAAACATCCATTCCACACCCACTCTAACTGTGTCCTCTGGTCATAGACGCTCCGACTACAGGAAACATCCTCTCCACATCCACTCAATCTGTGTCCTCTGGTCCTAGACTACCCCACTACATGAAACATCCTCGCCACATCTACTGTATCTCTGGCGTCTGGTCCTAGACTCCCCCACTAACAGAAACATCGTCTCCACATCCTCTCTATCTGTGTCCAATGGTCCTAGCCTCCCCCACTACAGGAAATGTCCTCTGCACATACACTATATCCGTGTTCTCTTGTCCTAGACTCCCCCACTATAGGAAACATCCTCTCCACATCCACTGTATCTCTGGCGTCTGGTCCTTGACTCCCTCACTACAGGAAACATCCTCTCCACATCCACTCTATCTGTGTCCTCTGGTCGTGGACTCCCCCAACATAGGAAACATCGTCTCCACATCCACACAGTCTGTGTCCTCTGGTCCTAGACTCCCCCACTGACAGAAACATCCTCTCCACATCCACTCTATCTGTGTCCTCTGGTCCTAGACACCCCACTGCAGGAAACATCCTCTCCACATCCACTCTATCTGTGGTCCTAGACTCCACAACTACAGGAATCATCCTCTCCACATCCACTCTATCTGTGTCCTCTGGTCCAAGACCCCCTCACTACAGGAAACATCCTCTCCACATTCGCTCTATCTGTGTCCTCTGGTCCTAGACTCCCCCACTACAGGAATCATCCTCTCCACATCCACTCTATCTGTGTCCCCTGGTCCGAGACTCCCCGACTACAGGAAACATCCTCTCCACATCCACACTATCTGTGTCCTCTGGTCCAAGACCCCCTCACTACAGGAAACATGCTCTCCACATTCACTCTATCTGTGTCCTCTGGTCCTAGACTCCCCCACTACAGGAATCATCCTCTCCACATCCACACTATCTGTGTCCTCTGGTCTTGGACTCCCCCACTATACGAAACATCCTCTCCACATGCACTTAATCTGTGTGCTCTGGTCCTAGACTCCCCCACTACAGGAAACATCCTCTCCACATCCACTCTATCTGTGTCCTCTGGTCCTTTACTCCCTCACTACAGCAAACATCCTTTCCACATCCACTTTATCTGTTTCCTCTGGTCATAGTCTACCCCACTATAGGAAACATCCCCTCCACATCCACTCAATCTGTGTCCTCTGGTCTTAGACTCCCCCACTACAGGAAACATCCTCTCCACATCCACTTAATCTGTGTGCTCTGGTCCTAGACTCCCCCACTACAGGAAACATCCTCTCCACATCCACTCTATCTGTGTCCTCTGGTCCTTCACTCCCTCACTACAGGAAACATCCTCTCCACATCCACTATCTGTTTCCTCTGGTCATAGTCTACCCCACTATAGGAAACATCCCCTCCACATCCACTCTATCTGTGTCCTCTGGTCCTAGACTCCCCCACTACAGGAAACATCCTCTCCACATCCACTCTATCTGTGTCCTCTGGTCCTAGACTCCACCACTACAGGAAATATCCTCTCCACATCCACTCTATCTGTGTCCTCTGGTCCTTGACTCCCTCACTACAGGAAACATCCTCTCCACATCCACTCTATCTGTGTCCTCTGGTCGTGGACTCCCCCAATATATGAAACATCGTCTCCACATCCACACAGTCTGTGTCCTCTGGTCCTAGACTCCCCCACTGACAGAAACATCCTCTCCACATCCACTCTATCTGTGTCCTCTGGTCCTAGACACCCCACTGCAGGAAACATCTTCTCCACATCCACTCTATCTGTGGTCCTAGACTCCACAACTACAGGAATCATCCTCTCCACATCCACTCTATCTGTGTCCTCTGGTCCTAGACTCCCCCACTACAGGAATCATCCTCTCCACATCCACTCTATCTGTGTCCCCTGGTCCTAGACTCCCCGACTACAGGAAACATCCTCTCCACATCCACACTATCTGTGTCCTCTGGTCTTGGACTCCCCCTCTATACGAAACATCCTCTCCACATCCACTTAATCTGTGTGCTCTGGTCCTAGACTCCCCCACTACAGGAAACATCTTCTCCACATCCACTCTATCTGTGTCCTCTGGTCCTTGACTCCCTCACTACAGGAAACATCCTCTCCACATCCACTCTATCTGTTTCCTCTGGTCATAGTCTACCCCACTATAGGAAACATCCCCTCCACATCCACTCTATCTGAGTCCTCTGGTCCTAGACTCCCCACGATATGTAACATCCTCTCCACATCCACTCTATCTGTGTCCTCTGGTCCTAGACTCCAGCGCTACAGGAAACATCCTCTCCACATCCACTCTGTGTCCTCTGCTCCTAGATTTCCCCACTGCAGGAAAGATCCTCTCCACATCCACTCTCTCTGTGGTCCTACACTCCCCCACTATAGGAAACATCCTCTCCACATCCACGCTATCTGTGTCCTCTGGTCCTAGACTCCCTCACTCCAGGAAACATACTCTCCACATAAACACTATCTGTGTCCACTGGTCCTACACTCCCCCACTACAGGAAACATCCTTTCCACATCCACTCTATCTGTGTCCTCTGGTCCTAGACTCCCACACGATAGGAAACATCCTCTCCACATCCACTCTATCTGTGTCCTCTGGTCTTAGACTCCCCTACAACAGGAAACATCCATTCCACACCCACTCTAACTGTGTCCTCTGGTCATAGACGCTCCGACTACAGGAAACATCCTCTCCACATCCACTCTATCTGTGTCCTCTGGTCCTTGACTCCCTCACTACAGGAAACATCCTCTCCACATCCACTCTATCTGTTTCCTCTGGTCATAGTCTACCCCACTATAGGAAACATCCCCTCCACATCCACTCTATCTGTGTCCTCTGGTCCTAGACTCCCCCACTACAGGAAACATCCTCTCCACATCCACTCTATCTGTGTCCTCTGGTCCTAGACTCCCCCACTACAGGAAATATCCTCTCCACATCCACTCTATCTGTGTCCTCTGGTCCTTGACTCCCTCACTACAGGAAACATCCTCTCCACATCCACTCTATCTCTGTCCTCTGGTCGTGGACACCCCCAATATAGGAAACATCGTCTCCACATCCACTCTATCTGTGTTCTCTGGTCCTAGACACCCCACTGCAGGAAACATCCTCTCCACATCCACTCTATCTGTGGTCCTAGACTCCACAACTACAGGAATCATCCTCTCCACATCC
Organism: Hypanus sabinus; assembly: GCF_030144855.1. Taxonomy (NCBI): domain Eukaryota; kingdom Metazoa; phylum Chordata; class Chondrichthyes; order Myliobatiformes; family Dasyatidae; genus Hypanus; species Hypanus sabinus. Next base: position 30,963 of record NW_026779666.1, read on the forward strand.
ACTCTATCTGTGTCCTCTGGTCCAAGACCCCCTCACTACAGGAAACATCCTCTCCACATTCACTCTATCTGTGTCCTCTGGTCCTAGACTCCCCCACTACAGGAATCATCCTCTCCACATCCACTCTATCTGTGTCCCCTGGTCCTAGACTCCCCGACTACAGGAAACATCCTCTCCACATCCACACTATCTGTGTCCTCTGGTCTTGGACTCCCCCACTATACGAAACATCCTCTCCACATGCACTTAATCTGTGTGCTCTGGTCCTAGACTCCCCCACTACAGGAAACATCCTGTCCACATCCACTCTATCTGTGTCCTCTGGTCCTTTACTCCCTCACTACAGGAAACATCCTTTCCACATCAACTTTATCTGTTTCCTCTGGTCGTAGTCTACCCCACTATAGGAAACATCCCTTCCACATCCACTCAATCTGTGTCCTCTGCTCCTAGATTTCCACACTGCAGGAAAGATCCTCTCCACATCCACTCTCTCTGTGGTCCTACACTCCCCCACTATAGGAAACATCCTCTCCACATCCACGCTATCTGTGTCCTCTGGTCCTAGACTCCCTCACTCCAGGAAACATACACTCCACATAAACACTATCTGTGTCCACTGGTCCTACACTCCCCCACTACAGGAAACATCCTTTCCACATCCACTCTATCTGTGTCCTCTGGTCCTAGACTCCCACACGATAGGAAACATCCTCTCCACATCCACTCTATCTGTGTCCTCTGGTCTTAGACTACCCTACAACAGGAAACATCCATTCCACACCCACTCTAACTGTGTCCTCTGGTCATAGACGCTCCGACTACAGGAAACATCCTCTCCACATCCACTCTATCTGTGTCCTCTGGTCCTTGACTCCCTCACTACAGGAAACATCCTCTCCACATCCACTCTATCTGTTTCCTCTGGTCATAGTCTACCCCACTATAGGAAACATCCCCTCCACATCCACTCTATCTGTGTCCTCTGGTCCTAGACTCCCCCACTACAGGAAACATCCTCTCCACATCCACTCTATCTGTGTCCTCTGGTCCTAGACTCCCCCACTACAGGAAATATCCTCTCCACATCCACTCTATCTGTGTCCTCTGGTCCTTGACTCCCTCACTACAGGAAACATCCTCTCCACATCCACTCTATCTCTGTCCTCTGGTCGTGGACTCCCCCAATATAGGAAACATCGTCTCCACATCCACTCTATCTGTGTCCTCTGGTCCTAGACACCCCACTGCAGGAAACATCCTCTCCACATCCACTCTATCTGTGGTCCTAGACTCCACAACTACAGGAATCATCCTCTCCACATCCACTCTATCTGTGTCCTCTGGTCCAAGACCCCCTCACTACAGGAAACATGCTCTCCACATTCACTCTATCTGTGTCCTCTGGTCCTAGACTCCCCCACTACAGGAATCATCCTCTCCACATCCACACTATCTGTGTCCTCTGGTCTTGGACTCCCCCACTATACGAAACATCCTCTCCACATGCACTTAATCTGTGTGCTCTGGTCCTAGACTCCCCCACTACAGGAAACATCCTCTCCACATCCACTCTATCTGTGTCCTCTGGTCCTTTACTCCCTCACTACAGGAATCATCCTCTCCACATCCACTCTATCTGTGTCCCCTGGTCCTAGACTCCCCGACTACAGGAAACATCCTCTCCACATCCACACTATCTGTGTCCTCTGGTCCTAGACTCCCCCACTACAGGAAACATCTTCTCCACATCCACTCTATCTGTGTCCTCTGGTCCTTGACTCCCTCACTACAGGAAACATCCTCTCCACATCCACTCTATCTGTTTCCTCTGGTCATAGTCTACCCCACTATAGGAAACATCCCCTCCACATCCACTCTATCTGAGTCCTCTGGTCCTAGACTCCCCACGATATGTAACATCCTCTCCACATCCACTCTATCTGTGTCCTCTGGTCCTAGACTCCAGCGCTACAGGAAACATCCTCTCCACATCCACTCTGTGTCCTCTGCTCCTAGATTTCCCCACTGCAGGAAAGATCCTCTCCACATCCACTCTCTCTGTGGTCCTACACTCCCCCACTATAGGAAACATCCTCTCCACATCCACGCTATCTGTGTCCTCTGGTCCTAGACTCCCTCACTCCAGGAAACATACTCTCCACATAAACACTATCTGTGTCCACTGGTCCTACACTCCCCCACTACAGGAAACATCCTTTCCACATCCACTCTATCTGTGTCCTCTGGTCCTAGACTCCCACACGATAGGAAACATCCTCTCCACATCCACTCTATCTGTGTCCTCTGGTCTTAGACTCCCCTACAACAGGAAACATCCATTCCACACCCACTCTAACTGTGTCCTCTGGTCATAGACGCTCCGACTACAGGAAACATCCTCTCCACATCCACTCTATCTGTGTCCTCTGGTCCTTGACTCCCTCACTACAGGAAACATCCTCTCCACATCCACTCTATCTGTTTCCTCTGGTCATAGTCTACCCCACTATAGGAAACATCCCCTCCACATCCACTCTATCTGTGTCCTCTGGTCCTAGACTCCCCCACTACAGGAAACATCCTCTCCACATCCACTCTATCTGTGTCCTCTGGTCCTAGACTCCCCCACTACAGGAAATATCCTCTCCACATCCACTCTATCTGTGTCCTCTGGTCCTTGACTCCCTCACTACAGGAAACATCCTCTCCACATCCACTCTATCTCTGTCCTCTGGTCGTGGACACCCCCAATATAGGAAACATCGTCTCCACATCCACTCTATCTGTGTCCTCTGGTCCTAGACACCCCACTGCAGGAAACATCCTCTCCACATCCACTCTATCTGTGGTCCTAGACTCCACAACTACAGGAATCATCCTCTCCACATCCACTCTATCTGTGTCCTCTGGTCCAAGACCCCCTCACTACAGGAAACATCCTCTCCACATTCACTCTATCTGTGTCCTCTGGTCCTAGACTCCCCCACTACAGGAATCATCCTCTCCACATCCACTCTATCTGTGTCCCCTGGTCCTAGACTCCCCGACTACAGGAAACATCCTCTCCACATCCACACTATCTGTGTCCTCTGGTCTTGGACTCCCCCACTATACGAAACATCCTCTCCACATGCACTTAATCTGTGTGCTCTGGTCCTAGACTCCCCCACTACAGGAAACATCCTGTCCACATCCACTCTATCTGTGTCCTCTGGTCCTTTACTCCCTCACTACAGGAAACATCCTTTCCACATCAACTTTATCTGTTTCCTCTGGTCGTAGTCTACCCCACTATAGGAAACATCCCTTCCACATCCACTCAATCTGTGTCCTCTGCTCCTAGATTTCCCCACTGCAGGAAAGATCCTCTCCACATCCACTCTCTCTGTGGTCCTACACTCCCCCACTATAGGAAACATCCTCTCCACATCCACGCTATCTGTGTCCTCTGGTCCTAGACTCCCTCACTCCAGGAAACATACACTCCACATAAACACTATCTGTGTCCACTGGTCCTACACTCCCCCACTACAGGAAACATCCTTTCCACATCCACTCTATCTGTGTCCTCTGGTCCTAGACTCCCACACGATAGGAAACATCCTCTCCACATCCACTCTATCTGTGTCCTCTGGTCTTAGACTACCCTACAACAGGAAACATCCATTCCACACCCACTCTAACTGTGTCCTCTGGTCATAGACGCTCCGACTACAGGAAACATCCTCTCCACATCCACTCTATCTGTGTCCTCTGGTCCTTGACTCCCTCACTACAGGAAACATCCTCTCCACATCCACTCTATCTGTTTCCTCTGGTCATAGTCTACCCCACTATAGGAAACATCCCCTCCACATCCACTCTATCTGTGTCCTCTGGTCCTAGACTCCCCCACTACAGGAAACATCCTCTCCACATCCACTCTATCTGTGTCCTCTGGTCCTAGACTCCCCCACTACAGGAAATATCCTCTCCACATCCACTCTATCTGTGTCCTCTGGTCCTTGACTCCCTCACTACAGGAAACATCCTCTCCACATCCACTCTATCTCTGTCCTCTGGTCGTGGACTCCCCCAATATAGGAAACATCGTCTCCACATCCACTCTATCTGTGTCCTCTGGTCCTAGACACCCCACTGCAGGAAACATCCTCTCCACATCCACTCTATCTGTGGTCCTAGACTCCACAACTACAGGAATCATCCTCTCCACATCCACTCTATCTGTGTCCTCTGGTCCAAGACCCCCTCACTACAGGAAACATGCTCTCCACATTCACTCTATCTGTGTCCTCTGGTCCTAGACTCCCCCACTACAGGAATCATCCTCTCCACATCCACACTATCTGTGTCCTCTGGTCTTGGACTCCCCCACTATACGAAACATCCTCTCCACATGCACTTAATCTGTGTGCTCTGGTCCTAGACTCCCCCACTACAGGAAACATCCTCTCCACATCCACTCTATCTGTGTCCTCTGGTCCTTTACTCCCTCACTACAGGAATCATCCTCTCCACATCCACTCTATCTGTGTCCCCTGGTCCTAGACTCCCCGACTACAGGAAACATCCTCTCCACATCCACACTATCTGTGTCCTCTGGTCCTTGACTCCCTCACTACAGGAAACATCCTCTCCACATCCACACTATCTGTTTCCTCTGGTCATAGTCTACCCCACTATAGGAAACATCCCCTCCACATCCACTCTATCTGTGTCCTCTGGTCCTGGACTCCCCCACTACAGGAAACATCTTCTCCACATCCACTTAATCTGTGTGCTCTGGTCCTAGACTCCCCCACTACAGGAAACATGCTCTCCACATCCACTCTATCTGTGTCCTCTGGTCCTTGACTCCCTCACTACAGGAAACATCCTCTCCACATCCACTATCTGTTTCCTCTGGTCATAGTCTACCCCACTATAGGAAACATCCCCTCCACATCCACTCTATCTGTGTCCTCTGGTCCTAGACTCCCCCACTACAGGAAAAATCCTCTCCACATCCACTCTATCTGTGTCCTCTGGTCGTGGACTCCCCCAATATATGAAACATCGTCTCCACATCCACACAGTCTGTGTCCTCTGGTCCTAGACTCCCCCACTGACAGAAACATCCTCTCCACATCCACTCTATCTGTGTCCTCTGGTCCTAGACACCCCACTGCAGGAAACATCTTCTCCACATCCACTCTATCTGTGGTCCTAGACTCCACAACTACAGGAATCATCCTCTCCACATCCACTCTATCTGTGTCCTCTGGTCCTAGACTCCCCCACTACAGGAATCATCCTCTCCACATCCACTCTATCTGTGTCCCCTGGTCCTAGACTCCCCGACTACAGGAAACATCCTCTCCACATCCACACTATCTGTGTCCTCTGGTCTTGGACTCCCCCTCTATACGAAACATCCTCTCCACATCCACTTAATCTGTGTGCTCTGGTCCTAGACTCCCCCACTACAGGAAACATCTTCTCCACATCCACTCTATCTGTGTCCTCTGGTCCTTGACTCCCTCACTACAGGAAACATCCTCTCCACATCCACTCTATCTGTTTCCTCTGGTCATAGTCTACCCCACTATAGGAAACATCCCCTCCACATCCACTCTATCTGAGTCCTCTGGTCCTAGACTCCCCAAGATATGTAACATCCTCTCCACATCCACTCTATCTGTGTCCTCTGGTCCTAGACTCCAGCGCTACAGGAAACATCCTCTCCACATCCACTCTGTGTCCTCTGCTCCTAGATTTCCCCACTGCAGGAAAGATCCTCTCCACATCCACTCTCTCTGTGGTCCTACACTCCCCCACTATAGGAAACATCCTCTCCACATCCACGCTATCTGTGTCCTCTGGTCCTAGACTCCCTCACTCCAGGAAACATACTCTCCACATAAACACTATCTGTGTCCACTGGTCCTACACTCCCCCACTACAGGAAACATCCTTTCCACATCCACTCTATCTGTGTCCTCTGGTCCTAGACTCCCACACGATAGGAAACATCCTCTCCACATCCACTCTATCTGTGTCCTCTGGTCTTAGACTCCCCTACAACAGGAAACATCCATTCCACACCCACTCTAACTGTGTCCTCTGGTCATAGACGCTCCGACTACAGGAAACATCCTCTCCACATCCACTCTATCTGTGTCCTCTGGTCCTTGACTCCCTCACTACAGGAAACATCCTCTCCACATCCACTCTATCTGTTTCCTCTGGTCATAGTCTACCCCACTATAGGAAACATCCCCTCCACATCCACTCTATCTGTGTCCTCTGGTCCTAGACTCCCCCACTACAGGAAATATCCTCTCCACATCCACTCTATCTGTGTCCTCTGGTCCTTGACTCCCTCACTACAGGAAACATCCTCTCCACATCCACTCTATCTCTGTCCTCTGGTCGTGGACACCCCCAATATAGGAAACATCGTCTCCACATCCACTCTATCTGTGTCCTCTGGTCCTAGACACCCCACTGCAGGAAACATCCTCTCCACATCCACTCTATCTGTGGTCCTAGACTCCACAACTACAGGAATCATCCTCTCCACATCCACTCTATCTGTGTCCTCTGGTCCAAGACCCCCTCACTACAGGAAACATCCTCTCCACATTCACTCTATCTGTGTCCTCTGGTCCTAGACTCCCCCACTACAGGAATCATCCTCTCCACATCCACTCTATCTGTGTCCCCTGGTCCTAGACTCCCCGACTACAGGAAACATCCTCTCCACATCCACACTATCTGTGTCCTCTGGTCTTGGACTCCCCCACTATACGAAACATCCTCTCCACATGCACTTAATCTGTGTGCTCTGGTCCTAGACTCCCCCACTACAGGAAACATCCTGTCCACATCCACTCTATCTGTGTCCTCTGGTCCTTTACTCCCTCACTACAGGAAACATCCTTTCCACATCAACTTTATCTGTTTCCTCTGGTCGTAGTCTACCCCACTATAGGAAACATCCCTTCCACATCCACTCAATCTGTGTCCTCTGCTCCTAGATTTCCCCACTGCAGGAAAGATCCTCTCCACATCCACTCTCTCTGTGGTCCTACACTCCCCCACTATAGGAAACATCCTCTCCACATCCACGCTATCTGTGTCCTCTGGTCCTAGACTCCCTCACTCCAGGAAACATACACTCCACATAAACACTATCTGTGTCCACTGGTCCTACACTCCCCCACTACAGGAAACATCCTTTCCACATCCACTCTATCTGTGTCCTCTGGTCCTAGACTCCCACACGATAGGAAACATCCTCTCCACATCCACTCTATCTGTGTCCTCTGGTCTTAGACTACCCTACAACAGGAAACATCCATTCCACACCCACTCTAACTGTGTCCTCTGGTCATAGACGCTCCGACTACAGGAAACATCCTCTCCACATCCACTCTATCTGTGTCCTCTGGTCCTTGACTCCCTCACTACAGGAAACATCCTCTCCACATCCACTCTATCTGTTTCCTCTGGTCATAGTCTACCCCACTATAGGAAACATCCCCTCCACATCCACTCTATCTGTGTCCTCTGGTCCTAGACTCCCCCACTACAGGAAACATCCTCTCCACATCCACTCTATCTGTGTCCTCTGGTCCTAGACTCCCCCACTACAGGAAATATCCTCTCCACATCCACTCTATCTGTGTCCTCTGGTCCTTGACTCCCTCACTACAGGAAACATCCTCTCCACATCCACTCTATCTCTGTCCTCTGGTCGTGGACTCCCCCAATATAGGAAACATCGTCTCCACATCCACTCTATCTGTGTCCTCTGGTCCTAGACACCCCACTGCAGGAAACATCCTCTCCACATCCACTCTATCTGTGGTCCTAGACTCCACAACTACAGGAATCATCCTCTCCACATCCACTCTATCTGTGTCCTCTGGTCCAAGTCCCCCTCACTACAGGAAACATGCTCTCCACATTCACTCTATCTGTGTCCTCTGGTCCTAGACTCCCCCACTACAGGAATCATCCTCTCCACATCCACACTATCTGTGTCCTCTGGTCTTGGACTCCCCCACTATACGAAACATCCTCTCCACATGCACTTAATCTGTGTGCTCTGGTCCTAGACTCCCCCACTACAGGAAACATCCTCTCCACATCCACTCTATCTGTGTCCTCTGGTCCTTTACTCCCTCACTACAGGAATCATCCTCTCCACATCCACTCTATCTGTGTCCCCTGGTCCTAGACTCCCCGACTACAGGAAACATCCTCTCCACATCCACACTATCTGTGTCCTCTGGTCCTTGACTCCCTCACTACAGGAAACATCCTCTCCACATCCACACTATCTGTTTCCTCTGGTCATAGTCTACCCCACTATAGGAAACATCCCCTCCACATCCACTCTATCTGTGTCCTCTGGTCCTGGACTCCCCCACTACAGGAAACATCTTCTCCACATCCACTTAATCTGTGTGCTCTGGTCCTAGACTCCCCCACTACAGGAAACATGCTCTCCACATCCACTCTATCTGTGTCCTCTGGTCCTTGACTCCCTCACTACAGGAAACATCCTCTCCACATCCACTATCTGTTTCCTCTGGTCATAGTCTACCCCACTATAGGAAACATCCCCTCCACATCCACTCTATCTGTGTCCTCTGGTCCTAGACTCCCCCACTACAGGAAAAATCCTCTCCACATCCACTCTATCTGTGTCCTCTGGTCGTGGACTCCCCCAATATATGAAACATCGTCTCCACATCCACACAGTCTGTGTCCTCTGGTCCTAGACTCCCCCACTGACAGAAACATCCTCTCCACATCCACTCTATCTGTGTCCTCTGGTCCTAGACACCCCACTGCAGGAAACATCTTCTCCACATCCACTCTATCTGTGGTCCTAGACTCCACAACTACAGGAATCATCCTCTCCACATCCACTCTATCTGTGTCCTCTGGTCCTAGACTCCCCCACTACAGGAATCATCCTCTCCACATCCACTCTATCTGTGTCCCCTGGTCCTAGACTCCCCGACTACAGGAAACATCCTCTCCACATCCACACTATCTGTGTCCTCTGGTCTTGGACTCCCCCTCTATACGAAACATCCTCTCCACATCCACTTAATCTGTGTGCTCTGGTCCTAGACTCCCCCACTACAGGAAACATCTTCTCCACATCCACTCTATCTGTGTCCTCTGGTCCTTGACTCCCTCACTACAGGAAACATCCTCTCCACATCCACTCTATCTGTTTCCTCTGGTCATAGTCTACCCCACTATAGGAAACATCCCCTCCACATCCACTCTATCTGAGTCCTCTGGTCCTAGACTCCCCACGATATGTAACATCCTCTCCACATCCACTCTATCTGTGTCCTCTGGTCCTAGACTCCAGCGCTACAGGAAACATCCTCTCCACATCCACTCTGTGTCCTCTGCTCCTAGATTTCCCCACTGCAGGAAAGATCCTCTCCACATCCACTCTCTCTGTGGTCCTACACTCCCCCACTATAGGAAACATCCTCTCCACATCCACGCTATCTGTGTCCTCTGGTCCTAGACTCCCTCACTCCAGGAAACATACTCTCCACATAAACACTATCTGTGTCCACTGGTCCTACACTCCCCCACTACAGGAAACATCCTTTCCACATCCACTCTATCTGTGTCCTCTGGTCCTAGACTCCCACACGATAGGAAACATCCTCTCCACATCCACTCTATCTGTGTCCTCTGGTCTTAGACTCCCCTACAACAGGAAACATCCATTCCACACCCACTCTAACTGTGTCCTCTGGTCATAGACGCTCCGACTACAGGAAACATCCTCTCCACATCCACTCTATCTGTGTCCTCTGGTCCTTGACTCCCTCACTACAGGAAACATCCTCTCCACATCCACTCTATCTGTTTCCTCTGGTCATAGTCTACCCCACTATAGGAAACATCCCCTCCACATCCACTCTATCTGTGTCCTCTGGTCCTAGACTCCCCCACTACAGGAAACATCCTCTCCACATCCACTCTATCTGTGTCCTCTGGTCCTAGACTCCCCCACTACAGGAAATATCCTCTCCACATCCACTCTATCTGTGTCCTCTGGTCCTTGACTCCCTCACTACAGGAAACATCCTCTCCACATCCACTCTATCTCTGTCCTCTGGTCGTGGACACCCCCAATATAGGAAACATCGTCTCCACATCCACTCTATCTGTGTCCTCTGGTCCTAGACACCCCACTGCAGGAAACATCCTCTCCACATCCACTCTATCTGTGGTCCTAGACTCCACAACTACAGGAATCATCCTCTCCACATCCACTCTATCTGTGTCCTCTGGTCCAAGACCCCCTCACTACAGGAAACATCCTCTCCACATCCACTATCTGTTTCCTCTGGTCATAGTCTACCCCACTATAGGAAACATCCCCTCCACATCCACTCTATCTGTGTCCTCTGGTCCTAGACTCCCCCACTACAGGAAAAATCCTCTCCACATCCACTCTATCTGTGTCCTCTGGTCCTAGACTCCACCACTACAGGAAATATCCTCTCCACATCCACTCTATCTGTGTCCTCTGGTCCTTGACTCCCTCACTACAGGAAACATCCTCTCCACATCCACTCTATCTGTGTCCTCTGGTCCTAGACACCCCACTGCAGGAAACATCATCTCCACATCCACTCTATCTGTGGTCCTAGACTCCACAACTACAGGAATCATCCTCTCCACATCCACTCTATCTGTGTCCTCTGGTCCTAGACTCCCCCACTACAGGAATCATCCTCTCCACATCCACTCTATCTGTGTCCCCTGGTCCTAGACTCCCCGACTACAGGAAACATCCTCTCCACATCCACACTATCTGTGTCCTCTGGTCTTGGACTCCCCCACTATACGAAACATCCTCTCCACATCCACTTAATCTGTGTGCTCTGGTCCTAGACTCCCCCACTACAGGAAACATCCTCTCCACATCCACTCTATCTGTGTCCTCTGGTCCTTGACTCCCTCACTACAGGAAACATCCTCTCCACATCCACTCTATCTGTTTCCTCTGGTCATAGTCTACCCCACTATAGGAAACATCCCCTCCACATCCACTCTATCTGAGTCCTCTGGTCCTAGACTCCCCACGATATGTAACATCCTCTCCACATCCACTCTATCTGTGTCCTCTGGTCCTAGACTCCCCCACTACAGGAATCATCCTCTCCACATCCACTCTATCTGTGTCCCCTGGTCCTAGACTCCCCGACTACAGGAAACATCCTCTCCACATCCACACTATCTGTGTCCTCTGGTCTTGGACTCCCCCACTATACGAAACATCCTCTCCACATGCACTTAATCTGTGTGCTCTGGTCCTAGACTCCCCCACTACAGGAAACATCCTGTCCACATCCACTCTATCTGTGTCCTCTGGTCCTTTACTCCCTCACTACAGGAAACATCCTTTCCACATCCACTTTATCTGTTTCCTCTGGTCATAGTCTACCCCACTATAGGAAACATCCCCTCCACATCCACTCAATCTGTGTCCTCTGCTCCTAGATTTCCCCACTGCAGGAAAGATCCTCTCCACATCCACTCTCTCTGTGGTCCTACACTCCCCCACTATAGGAAACATCCTCTCCACATCCACGCTATCTGTGTCCTCTGGTCCTAGACTCCCTCACTCCAGGAAACATACTCTCCACATAAACACTATCTGTGTCCACTGGTCCTACACTCCCCCACTACAGGAAACATCCTTTCCACATCCACTCTATCTGTGTCCTCTGGTCCTAGACTCCCACACGATAGGAAACATCCTCTCCACATCCACTCTATCTGTGTCCTCTGGTCTTAGACTCCCCTACAACAGGAAACATCCATTCCACACCCACTCTAACTGTGTCCTCTGGTCATAGACGCTCCGACTACAGGAAACATCCTCTCCACATCCACTCTATCTGTGTCCTCTGGTCGTGGACTCCCCCAATATATGAAACATCGTCTCCACATCCACACAGTCTGTGTCCTCTGGTCCTAGACTCCCCCACTGACAGAAACATCCTCTCCACATCCACTCTATCTGTGTCCTCTGGTCCTAGACACCCCACTGCAGGAAACATCTTCTCCACATCCACTCTATCTGTGGTCCTAGACTCCACAACTACAGGAATCATCCTCTCCACATCCACTCTATCTGTGTCCTCTGGTCCTAGACTCCCCCACTACAGGAATCATCCTCTCCACATCCACTCTATCTGTGTCCCCTGGTCCTAGACTCCCCGACTACAGGAAACATCCTCTCCACATCCACACTATCTGTGTCCTCTGGTCTTGGACTCCCCCTCTATACGAAACATCCTCTCCACATCCACTTAATCTGTGTGCTCTGGTCCTAGACTCCCCCACTACAGGAAACATCTTCTCCACATCCACTCTATCTGTGTCCTCTGGTCCTTGACTCCCTCACTACAGGAAACATCCTCTCCACATCCACTCTATCTGTTTCCTCTGGTCATAGTCTACCCCACTATAGGAAACATCCCCTCCACATCCACTCTATCTGAGTCCTCTGGTCCTAGACTCCCCACGATATGTAACATCCTCTCCACATCCACTCTATCTGTGTCCTCTGGTCCTAGACTCCAGCGCTACAGGAAACATCCTCTCCACATCCACTCTGTGTCCTCTGCTCCTAGATTTCCCCACTGCAGGAAAGATCCTCTCCACATCCACTCTCTCTGTGGTCCTACACTCCCCCACTATAGGAAACATCCTCTCCACATCCACGCTATCTGTGTCCTCTGGTCCTAGACTCCCTCACTCCAGGAAACATACTCTCCACATAAACACTATCTGTGTCCACTGGTCCTACACTCCCCCACTACAGGAAACATCCTTTCCACATCCACTCTATCTGTGTCCTCTGGTCCTAGACTCCCACACGATAGGAAACATCCTCTCCACATCCACTCTATCTGTGTCCTCTGGTCTTAGACTCCCCTACAACAGGAAACATCCATTCCACACCCACTCTAACTGTGTCCTCTGGTCATAGACGCTCCGACTACAGGAAACATCCTCTCCACATCCACTCTATCTGTGTCCTCTGGTCCTTGACTCCCTCACTACAGGAAACATCCTCTCCACATCCACTCTATCTGTTTCCTCTGGTCATAGTCTACCCCACTATAGGAAACATCCCCTCCACATCCACTCTATCTGTGTCCTCTGGTCCTAGACTCCCCCACTACAGGAAACATCCTCTCCACATCCACTCTATCTGTGTCCTCTGGTCCTAGACTCCCCCACTACAGGAAATATCCTCTCCACATCCACTCTATCTGTGTCCTCTGGTCCTTGACTCCCTCACTACAGGAAACATCCTCTCCACATCCACTCTATCTCTGTCCTCTGGTCGTGGACACCCCCAATATAGGAAACATCGTCTCCACATCCACTCTATCTGTGTCCTCTGGTCCTAGACACCCCACTGCAGGAAACATCCTCTCCACATCCACTCTATCTGTGGTCCTAGACTCCACAACTACAGGAATCATCCTCTCCACATCCACTCTATCTGTGTCCTCTGGTCCAAGACCCCCTCACTACAGGAAACATCCTCTCCACATCCACTATCTGTTTCCTCTGGTCATAGTCTACCCCACTATAGGAAACATCCCCTCCACATCCACTCTATCTGTGTCCTCTGGTCCTAGACTCCCCCACTACAGGAAAAATCCTCTCAACATCCACTCTATCTGTGTCCTCTGGTCCTAGACTCCACCACTACAGGAAATATCCTCTCCACATCCACTCTATCTGTGTCCTCTGGTCCTTGACTCCCTCACTACAGGAAACATCCTCTCCACATCCACTCTATCTGTGTCCTCTGGTCCTAGACACCCCACTGCAGGAAACATCTTCTCCACATCCACTCTATCTGTGGTCCTAGACTCCACAACTACAGGAATCATCCTCTCCACATCCACTCTATCTGTGTCCTCTGGTCCTAGACTCCCCCACTACAGGAATCATCCTCTCCACATCCACTCTATCTGTGTCCCCTGGTCCTAGACTCCCCGACTACAGGAAACATCCTCTCCACATCCACACTATCTGTGTCCTCTGGTCTTGGACTCCCCCACTATACGAAACATCCTCTCCACATCCACTTAATCTGTGTGCTCTGGTCCTAGACTCCCCCACTACAGGAAACATCCTCTCCACATCCACTCTATCTGTGTCCTCTGGTCCTTGACTCCCTCACTACAGGAAACATCCTCTCCACATCCACTCTATCTGTTTCCTCTGGTCATAGTCTACCCCACTATAGGAAACATCCCCTCCACATCCACTCTATCTGAGTCCTCTGGTCCTAGACTCCCCACGATATGTAACATCCTCTCCACATCCACTCTATCTGTGTCCTCTGGTCCTAGACTCCCCCACTACAGGAATCATCCTCTCCACATCCACTCTATCTGTGTCCCCTGGTCCTAGACTCCCCGACTACAGGAAACATCCTCTCCACATCCACACTATCTGTGTCCTCTGGTCTTGGACTCCCCCACTATACGAAACATCCTCTCCACATGCACTTAATCTGTGTGCTCTGGTCCTAGACTCCCCCACTACAGGAAACATCCTGTCCACATCCACTCTATCTGTGTCCTCTGGTCCTTTACTCCCTCACTACAGGAAACATCCTTTCCACATCCACTTTATCTGTTTCCTCTGGTCATAGTCTACCCCACTATAGGAAACATCCCCTCCACATCCACTCAATCTGTGTCCTCTGCTCCTAGATTTCCCCACTGCAGGAAAGATCCTCTCCACATCCACTCTCTCTGTGGTCCTACACTCCCCCACTATAGGAAACATCCTCTCCACATCCACGCTATCTGTGTCCTCTGGTCCTAGACTCCCTCACTCCAGGAAACATACTCTCCACATAAACACTATCTGTGTCCACTGGTCCTACACTCCCCCACTACAGGAAACATCCTTTCCACATCCACTCTATCTGTGTCCTCTGGTCCTAGACTCCCACACGATAGGAAACATCCTCTCCACATCCACTCTATCTGTGTCCTCTGGTCTTAGACTCCCCTACAACAGGAAACATCCATTCCACACCCACTCTAACTGTGTCCTCTGGTCATAGACGCTCCGACTACAGGAAACATCCTCTCCACATCCACTCTATCTGTGTCCTCTGGTCCTTGACTCCCTCACTACAGGAAACATCCTCTCCACATCCACTCTATCTGTTTCCTCTGGTCATAGTCTACCCCACTATAGGAAACATCCCCTCCACATCCACTCTATCTGTGTCCTCTGGTCCTAGACTCCCCCACTACAGGAAACATCCTCTCCACATCCACTCTATCTGTGTCCTCTGGTCCTAGACTCCCCCACTACAGGAAATATCCTCTCCACATCCACTCTATCTGTGTCCTCTGGTCCTTGACTCCCTCACTACAGGAAACATCCTCTCCACATCCACTCTATCTCTGTCCTCTGGTCGTGGACTCCCCCAATATAGGAAACATCGTCTCCACATCCACTCTATCTGTGTCCTCTGGTCCTAGACACCCCACTGCAGGAAACATCCTCTCCACATCCACTCTATCTGTGGTCCTAGACTCCACAACTACAGGAATCATCCTCTCCACATCCACTCTATCTGTGTCCTCTGGTCCAAGACCCCCTCACTACAGGAAACATGCTCTCCACATCCACTTAATCTGTGTCCTCTGGTCCTAGACTCCCCCACTACAGGAATCATCCTCTCCACATCCACACTATCTGTGTCCTCTGATCTTGGACTCCCCCACTATACGAAACATCCTCTCCACATGCACTTAATCTGTGTGCTCTGGTCCTAGACTCCCCCACTACAGGAAACATCCTCTCCACATCCACTCTATCTGTGTCCTCTGGTCCTTTACTCCCTCACTACAGGAATCATCCTCTCCACATCCACTCTATCTGTGTCCCCTGGTCCTAGACTCCCCGACTACAGGAAACATCCTCTCCACATCCACACTATCTGTGTCCTCTGGTCCTTGACTCCCTCACTACAGGAAACATCCTCTCCACATCCACACTATCTGTTTCCTCTGGTCATAGTCTACCCCACTATAGGAAACATCCCCTCCACATCCACTCTATCTGTGTCCTCTGGTCCTAGACTCCCCCACTACAGGAAACATCTTCTCCACATCCACTTAATCTGTGTGCTCTGGTCCTAGACTCCCCCACTACAGGAAACATGCTCTCCACATCCACTCTATCTGTGTCCTCTGGTCCTTGACTCCCTCACTACAGGAAACATCCTCTCCACATCCACTATCTGTTTCCTCTGGTCATAGTCTACCCCACTATAGGAAACATCCCCTCCACATCCACTCTATCTGTGTCCTCTGGTCCTAGACTCCCCCACTACAGGAAAAATCCTCTCCACATCCACTCTATCTGTGTCCTCTGGTCCTAGACTCCACCACTACAGGAAATATCCTCTCCACATCCACTCTATCTGTGTCCTCTGGTCCTTGACTCCCTCACTACAGGAAACATCCTCTCCACATCCACTCTATCTGTGTCCTCTGGTCCTAGACACCCCACTGCAGGAAACATCTTCTCCACATCCACTCTATCTGTGGTCCTAGACTCCACAACTACAGGAATCATCCTCTCCACATCCACTCTATCTGTGTCCTCTGGTCCTAGACTCCCCCACTACAGGAATCATCCTCTCCACATCCACTCTATCTGTGTCCCCTGGTCCTAGACTCCCCGACTACAGGAAACATCCTCTCCACATCCACACTATCTGTGTCCTCTGGTCTTGGACTCCCCCACTATACGAAACATCCTCTCCACATCCACTTAATCTGTGTGCTCTGGTCCTAGACTCCCCCACTACAGGAAACATCCTCTCCACATCCACTCTATCTGTGTCCTCTGGTCCTTGACTCCCTCACTACAGGAAACATCCTCTCCACATCCACTCTATCTGTTTCCTCTGGTCATAGTCTACCCCACTATAGGAAACATCCCCTCCACATCCACTCTATCTGAGTCCTCTGGTCCTAGACTCCCCACGATATGTAACATCCTCTCCACATCCACTCTATCTGTGTCCTCTGGTCCTAGACTCCAGCGCTACAGGAAACATCCTCTCCACATCCACTCTGTGTCCTCTGCTCCTAGATTTCCCCACTGCAGGAAAGATCCTCTCCACATCCACTCTCTCTGTGGTCCTACACTCCCCCACTATAGGAAACATCCTCTCCACATCCACGCTATCTGTGTCCTCTGGTCCTAGACTCCCTCACTCCAGGAAACATACTCTCCACATAAACACTATCTGTGTCCACTGGTCCTACACTCCCCCACTACAGGAAACATCCTTTCCACATCCACTCTATCTGTGTCCTCTGGTCCTAGACTCCCACACGATAGGAAACATCCTCTCCACATCCACTCTATCTGTGTCCTCTGGTCTTAGACTCCCCTACAACAGGAAACATCCATTCCACACCCACTCTAACTGTGTCCTCTGGTCCTAGACTCCCCCAGTATAGGAAACATCCTCTCCACATCCACTCTATCTGTGTCCTCTGGTCCTTGACTCCCTCACTACAGGAAACATCCTCTCCACATCCACTCTATCTGTTTCCTCTGGTCATAGTCTACCCCACTATAGGAAACATCCCCTCCACATCCACTCTATCTGTGTCCTCTGGTCCTAGACTCCCCCACTACACGAAACATCCTCTCCACATCCACTCTATCTGTGTCCTCTGGTCCTAGACTCCCCCACTACAGGAAATATCCTCTCCACATCCACTCTATCTGTGTCCTCTGGTCCTTGACTCCCTCACTACAGGAAACATCCTCTCCACATCCACTCTATCTCTGTCCTCTGGTCGTGGACTCCCCCAATATAGGAAACATCGTCTCCACATCCACTCTATCTGTGTCCTCTGGTCCTAGACACCCCACTGCAGGAAACATCCTCTCCACATCCACTCTATCTGTGGTCCTAGACTCCACAACTACAGGAATCATCCTCTCCACATCCACTCTATCTGTGTCCTCTGGTCCAAGAACCCCTCACTACAGGAAACATGCTCTCCACATTCACTCTATCTGTGTCCTCTGGTCCTAGACTCCCCCACTACAGGAATCATCCTCTCCACATCCACACTATCTGTGTCCTCTGGTCTTGGACTCCCCCACTATACGAAACATCCTCTCCACATGCACTTAATCTGTGTGCTCTGGTCCTAGACTCCCCCACTACAGGAAACATCCTCTCCACATCCACTCTATCTGTGTCCTCTGGTCCTTTACTCCCTCACTACAGGAATCATCCTCTCCACATCCACTCTATCTGTGTCCCCTGGTCCTAGACTCCCCGACTACAGGAAACATCCTCTCCACATCCACACTATCTGTGTCCTCTGGTCCTTGACTCCCTCACTACAGGAAACATCCTCTCCACATCCACACTATCTGTTTCCTCTGGTCATAGTCTACCCCACTATAGGAAACATCCCCTCCACATCCACTCTATCTGTGTCCTCTGGTCCTAGACTCCCCCACTACAGGAAACATCCTCTCCACATCCACTTAATCTGTGTGCTCTGGTCCTAGACTCCCCCACTACAGGAAACATGCTCTCCACATCCACTCTATCTGTGTCCTCTGGTCCTTGACTCCCTCACTACAGGAAACATCCTCTCCACATCCACTATCTGTTTCCTCTGGTCATAGTCTACCCCACTATAGGAAACATCCCCTCCACATCCACTCTATCTGTGTCCTCTGGTCCTAGACTCCCCCACTACAGGAAAAATCCTCTCCACATCCACTCTATCTGTGTCCTCTGGTCCTAGACTCCACCACTACAGGAAATATCCTCTCCACATCCACTCTATCTGTGTCCTCTGGTCCTTGACTCCCTCACTACAGGAAACATCCTCTCCACATCCACTCTATCTGTGTCCTCTGGTCCTAGACACCCCACTGCAGGAAACATCTTCTCCACATCCACTCTATCTGTGGTCCTAGACTCCACAACTACAGGAATCATCCTCTCCACATCCACTCTATCTGTGTCCTCTGGTCCTAGACTCCCCCACTACAGGAATCATCCTCTCCACATCCACTCTATCTGTGTCCCCTGGTCCTAGACTCCCCGACTACAGGAAACATCCTCTCCACATCCACACTATCTGTGTCCTCTGGTCTTGGACTCCCCCACTATACGAAACATCCTCTCCACATCCACTTAATCTGTGTGCTCTGGTCCTAGACTCCCCCACTACAGGAAACATCCTCTCCACATCCACTCTATCTGTGTCCTCTGGTCCTTGACTCCCTCACTACAGGAAACATCCTCTCCACATCCACTCTATCTGTTTCCTCTGGTCATAGTCTACCCCACTATAGGAAACAGCCCCTCCACATCCACTCTATCTGAGTCCTCTGGTCCTAGACTCCCCAAGATATGTAACATCCTCTCCACATCCACTCTATCTGTGTCCTCTGGTCCTAGACTCCAGCGCTACAGGAAACATCCTCTCCACATCCACTCTGTGTCCTCTGCTCGTAGATTTCCCCACTGCAGGAAAGATCCTCTCCACATCCACTCTCTCTGTGGTCCTACACTCCCCCACTATAGGAAACATCCTCTCCACATCCACGCTATCTGTGTCCTCTGGTCCTAGACTCCCTCACTCCAGGAAACATACTCTCCACATAAACACTATCTGTGTCCACTGGTCCTACACTCCCCCACTACAGGAAGCATCCTTTCCACATCCACTCTATCTGTGTCCTCTGGTCCTAGACTCCCACACGATAGGAAACATCCTCTCCACATCCACTCTATCTGTGTCCTCTGGTCTTAGACTCCCCTACAACAGGAAACATCCATTCCACACCCACTCTAACTGTGTCCTCTGGTCCTAGACTCCCCCAGTATAGGAAACATCCTCTCCACATCCACTCTATCTGTGTCCTCTGGTCCTTGACTCCCTCACTACAGGAAACATCCTCTCCACATCCACTCTATCTGTTTCCTCTGGTCATAGTCTACCCCACTATAGGAAACATCCCCTCCACATCCACTCTATCTGTGTCCTCTGGTCCTAGACTCCCCCACTACAGGAAACATCCTCTCCACATCCACTCTATCTGTGTCCTCTGGTCCTAGACTCCCCCACTACAGGAAATATCCTCTCCACATCCACTCTATCTGTGTCCTCTGGTCCTTGACTCCCTCACTACAGGAAACATCCTCTCCACATCCACTCTATCTCTGTCCTCTGGTCGTGGACTCCCCCAATATAGGAAACATCGTCTCCACATCCACTCTATCTGTGTCCTCTGGTCCTAGACACCCCACTGCAGGAAACATCCTCTCCACATCCACTCTATCTGTGGTCCTAGACTCCACAACTACAGGAATCATCCTCTCCACATCCACTCTATCTGTGTCCTCTGGTCCAAGACCCCCTCACTACAGGAAACATGCTCTCCACATTCACTCTATCTGTGTCCTCTGGTCCTAGACTCCCCCACTACAGGAATCATCCTCTCCACATCCACTCTATCTGTGTCCTCTGGTCCTTTACTCCCTCACTACAGGAAACATCCTTTCCACATCCACTTTATCTGTTTCCTCTGGTCATAGTCTACCCCACTATAGGAAACATCCCCTCCACATCCACTCAATCTGTGTCCTCTGGTCCTAGACTCCCCCACTACAGGAAACATCCTCTCCACATCCACTCTATCTGTGTCCTCTGGTCCTAGACTCCCCCACTACAGGAAATATCCTCTCCACATCCACTCTATCTGTGTCCTCTGGTCCTAGACTACCGCACTACAGGAAACATCCTCTCCACATCCACTGTATCTCTGCCGTCTGGACCTAGACTCCCACACTAACAGAAACATCCTCTCCACATCCACTCTATCTGAGTCCTCTGGTCCTAGACTCCCCACGATATGTAACATCCTCTCCACATCCACTCTATCTGTGTCCTCTGGTCCTAGACTCCAGCGCTACAGGAAACATCCTCTCCACATCCACTCTGTGTCCTCTGCTCCTAGATTTCCCCACTGCAGGAAAGATCCTCTCCACATCCACTCTCTCTGTGGTCCTACACTCCCCCACTATAGGAAACATCCTCTCCACATCCACGCTATCTGTGTCCTCTGGTCCTAGACTCCCTCACTCCAGGAAACATACTCTCCACATAAACACTATCTGTGTCCACTGGTCCTACACTCCCCCACTACAGGAAACATCCTTTCCACATCCACTCTATCTGTGTCCTCTGGTCCTAGACTCCCACACGATAGGAAACATCCTCTCCACATCCACTCTATCTGTGTCCTCTGGTCCTAGACTCCCCCACTACAGGAAACATCCTCTCCACATCCACTCTATCTGTTTCCTCTGGTCATAGTCTACCCCACTATAGGAAACATCCCCTCCACATCCACTCTATCTGTGTCCTCTGGTCCTAGACCCCCTCACTACAGGAAACATGCTCTCCACATTCACTCTATCTGTGTCCTCTGGTCCTAGACTCCCCCACTACAGGAATCATCCTCTCCACATCCACACTATCTGTGTCCTCTGATCTTGGACTCCCCCACTATACGAAACATCCTCTCCACATGCACTTAATCTGTGTGCTCTGGTCCTAGACTCCCCCACTACAGGAAACATCCTCTCCACATCCACTCTATCTGTGTCCTCTGGTCCTTTACTCCCTCACTACAGGAATCATCCTCTCCACATCCACTCTATCTGTGTCCCCTGGTCCTAGACTCCCCGACTACAGGAAACATCCTCTCCACATCCACACTATCTGTGTCCTCTGGTCCTTGACTCCCTCACTACAGGAAACATCCTCTCCACATCCACACTATCTGTTTCCTCTGGTCATAGTCTACCCCACTATAGGAAACATCCCCTCCACATCCACTCTATCTGTGTCCTCTGGTCCTAGACTCCCCCACTACAGGAAACATCTTCTCCACATCCACTTAATCTGTGTGCTCTGGTCCTAGACTCCCCCACTACAGGAAACATGCTCTCCACATCCACTCTATCTGTGTCCTCTGGTCCTTGACTCCCTCACTACAGGAAACATCCTCTCCACATCCACTATCTGTTTCCTCTGGTCATAGTCTACCCCACTATAGGAAACATCCCCTCCACATCCACTCTATCTGTGTCCTCTGGTCCTAGACTCCCCCACTACAGGAAAAATCCTCTCCACATCCACTCTATCTGTGTCCTCTGGTCCTAGACTCCACCACTACAGGAAATATCCTCTCCACATCCACTCTATCTGTGTCCTCTGGTCCTTGACTCCCTCACTACAGGAAACATCCTCTCCACATCCACTCTATCTGTGTCCTCTGGTCCTAGACACCCCACTGCAGGAAACATCTTCTCCACATCCACTCTATCTGTGGTCCTAGACTCCACAACTACAGGAATCATCCTCTCCACATCCACTCTATCTGTGTCCTCTGGTCCTAGACTCCCCCACTACAGGAATCATCCTCTCCACATCCACTCTATCTGTGTCCCCTGGTCCTAGACTCCCCGACTACAGGAAACATCCTCTCCACATCCACACTATCTGTGTCCTCTGGTCTTGGACTCCCCCACTATACGAAACATCCTCTCCACATCCACTTAATCTGTGTGCTCTGGTCCTAGACTCCCCCACTACAGGAAACATCCTCTCCACATCCACTCTATCTGTGTCCTCTGGTCCTTGACTCCCTCACTACAGGAAACATCCTCTCCACATCCACTCTATCTGTTTCCTCTGGTCATAGTCTACCCCACTATAGGAAACATCCCCTCCACATCCACTCTATCTGAGTCCTCTGGTCCTAGACTCCCCACGATATGTAACATCCTCTCCACATCCACTCTATCTGTGTCCTCTGGTCCTAGACTCCAGCGCTACAGGAAACATCCTCTCCACATCCACTCTGTGTCCTCTGCTCCTAGATTTCCCCACTGCAGGAAAGATCCTCTCCACATCCACTCTCTCTGTGGTCCTACACTCCCCCACTATAGGAAACATCCTCTCCACATCCACGCTATCTGTGTCCTCTGGTCCTAGACTCCCTCACTCCAGGAAACATACTCTCCACATAAACACTATCTGTGTCCACTGGTCCTACACTCCCCCACTACAGGAAACATCCTTTCCACATCCACTCTATCTGTGTCCTCTGGTCCTAGACTCCCACACGATAGGAAACATCCTCTCCACATCCACTCTATCTGTGTCCTCTGGTCTTAGACTCCCCTACAACAGGAAACATCCATTCCACACCCACTCTAACTGTGTCCTCTGGTCCTAGACTCCCCCAGTATAGGAAACATCCTCTCCACATCCACTCTATCTGTGTCCTCTGGTCCTTGACTCCCTCACTACAGGAAACATCCTCTCCACATCCACTCTATCTGTTTCCTCTGGTCATAGTCTACCCCACTATAGGAAACATCCCCTCCACATCCACTCTATCTGTGTCCTCTGGTCCTAGACTCCCCCACTACACGAAACATCCTCTCCACATCCACTCTATCTGTGTCCTCTGGTCCTAGACTCCCCCACTACAGGAAATATCCTCTCCACATCCACTCTATCTGTGTCCTCTGGTCCTTGACTCCCTCACTACAGGAAACATCCTCTCCACATCCACTCTATCTCTGTCCTCTGGTCGTGGACTCCCCCAATATAGGAAACATCGTCTCCACATCCACTCTATCTGTGTCCTCTGGTCCTAGACACCCCACTGCAGGAAACATCCTCTCCACATCCACTCTATCTGTGGTCCTAGACTCCACAACTACAGGAATCATCCTCTCCACATCCACTCTATCTGTGTCCTCTGGTCCAAGAACCCCTCACTACAGGAAACATGCTCTCCACATTCACTCTATCTGTGTCCTCTGGTCCTAGACTCCCCCACTACAGGAATCATCCTCTCCACATCCACACTATCTGTGTCCTCTGGTCTTGGACTCCCCCACTATACGAAACATCCTCTCCACATGCACTTAATCTGTGTGCTCTGGTCCTAGACTCCCCCACTACAGGAAACATCCTCTCCACATCCACTCTATCTGTGTCCTCTGGTCCTTTACTCCCTCACTACAGGAATCATCCTCTCCACATCCACTCTATCTGTGTCCCCTGGTCCTAGACTCCCCGACTACAGGAAACATCCTCTCCACATCCACACTATCTGTGTCCTCTGGTCCTTGACTCCCTCACTACAGGAAACATCCTCTCCACATCCACACTATCTGTTTCCTCTGGTCATAGTCTACCCCACTATAGGAAACATCCCCTCCACATCCACTCTATCTGTGTCCTCTGGTCCTAGACTCCCCCACTACAGGAAACATCCTCTCCACATCCACTTAATCTGTGTGCTCTGGTCCTAGACTCCCCCACTACAGGAAACATGCTCTCCACATCCACTCTATCTGTGTCCTCTGGTCCTTGACTCCCTCACTACAGGAAACATCCTCTCCACATCCACTATCTGTTTCCTCTGGTCATAGTCTACCCCACTATAGGAAACATCCCCTCCACATCCACTCTATCTGTGTCCTCTGGTCCTAGACTCCCCCACTACAGGAAAAATCCTCTCCACATCCACTCTATCTGTGTCCTCTGGTCCTAGACTCCACCACTACAGGAAATATCCTCTCCACATCCACTCTATCTGTGTCCTCTGGTCCTTGACTCCCTCACTACAGGAAACATCCTCTCCACATCCACTCTATCTGTGTCCTCTGGTCCTAGACACCCCACTGCAGGAAACATCTTCTCCACATCCACTCTATCTGTGGTCCTAGACTCCACAACTACAGGAATCATCCTCTCCACATCCACTCTATCTGTGTCCTCTGGTCCTAGACTCCCCCACTACAGGAATCATCCTCTCCACATCCACTCTATCTGTGTCCCCTGGTCCTAGACTCCCCGACTACAGGAAACATCCTCTCCACATCCACACTATCTGTGTCCTCTGGTCTTGGACTCCCCCACTATACGAAACATCCTCTCCACATCCACTTAATCTGTGTGCTCTGGTCCTAGACTCCCCCACTACAGGAAACATCCTCTCCACATCCACTCTATCTGTGTCCTCTGGTCCTTGACTCCCTCACTACAGGAAACATCCTCTCCACATCCACTCTATCTGTTTCCTCTGGTCATAGTCTACCCCACTATAGGAAACAGCCCCTCCACATCCACTCTATCTGAGTCCTCTGGTCCTAGACTCCCCACGATATGTAACATCCTCTCCACATCCACTCTATCTGTGTCCTCTGGTCCTAGACTCCAGCGCTACAGGAAACATCCTCTCCACATCCACTCTGTGTCCTCTGCTCCTAGATTTCCCCACTGCAGGAAAGATCCTCTCCACATCCACTCTCTCTGTGGTCCTACACTCCCCCACTATAGGAAACATCCTCTCCACATCCACGCTATCTGTGTCCTCTGGTCCTAGACTCCCTCACTCCAGGAAACATACTCTCCACATAAACACTATCTGTGTCCACTGGTCCTACACTCCCCCACTACAGGAAGCATCCTTTCCACATCCACTCTATCTGTGTCCTCTGGTCCTAGACTCCCACACGATAGGAAACATCCTCTCCACATCCACTCTATCTGTGTCCTCTGGTCTTAGACTCCCCTACAACAGGAAACATCCATTCCACACCCACTCTAACTGTGTCCTCTGGTCCTAGACTCCCCCAGTATAGGAAACATCCTCTCCACATCCACTCTATCTGTGTCCTCTGGTCCTTGACTCCCTCACTACAGGAAACATCCTCTCCACATCCACTCTATCTGTTTCCTCTGGTCATAGTCTACCCCACTATAGGAAACATCCCCTCCACATCCACTCTATCTGTGTCCTCTGGTCCTAGACTCCCCCACTACAGGAAACATCCTCTCCACATCCACTCTATCTGTGTCCTCTGGTCCTAGACTCCCCCACTACAGGAAATATCCTCTCCACATCCACTCTATCTGTGTCCTCTGGTCCTTGACTCCCTCACTACAGGAAACATCCTCTCCACATCCACTCTATCTCTGTCCTCTGGTCGTGGACTCCCCCAATATAGGAAACATCGTCTCCACATCCACTCTATCTGTGTCCTCTGGTCCTAGACACCCCACTGCAGGAAACATCCTCTCCACATCCACTCTATCTGTGGTCCTAGACTCCACAACTACAGGAATCATCCTCTCCACATCCACTCTATCTGTGTCCTCTGGTCCAAGACCCCCTCACTACAGGAAACATGCTCTCCACATTCACTCTATCTGTGTCCTCTGGTCCTAGACTCCCCCACTACAGGAATCATCCTCTCCACATCCACACTATCTGTGTCCTCTGGTCTTGGACTCCCCCACTATACGAAACATCCTCTCCACATGCACTTAATCTGTGTGCTCTGGTCCTAGACTCCCCCACTACAGGAAACATCCTCTCCACATCCACTCTATCTGTGTCCTCTGGTCCTTTACTCCCTCACTACAGGAAACATCCTTTCCACATCCACTTTATCTGTTTCCTCTGGTCATAGTCTACCCCACTATAGGAAACATCCCCTCCACATCCACTCAATCTGTGTCCTCTGGTCCTAGACTCCCCCACTACAGGAAACATCCTCTCCACATCCACTCTATCTGTGTCCTCTGGTCCTAGACTCCCCCACTACAGGAAATATCCTCTCCACATCCACTCTATCTGTGTCCTCTGGTCCTAGACTACCGCACTACAGGAAACATCCTCTCCACATCCACTGTATCTCTGCCGTCTGGACCTAGACTCCCACACTAACAGAAACATCCTCTCCACATCCACTCTATCTGAGTCCTCTGGTCCTAGACTCCCCACGATATGTAACATCCTCTCCACATCCACTCTATCTGTGTCCTCTGGTCCTAGACTCCAGCGCTACAGGAAACATCCTCTCCACATCCACTCTGTGTCCTCTGCTCCTAGATTTCCCCACTGCAGGAAAGATCCTCTCCACATCCACTCTCTCTGTGGTCCTACACTCCCCCACTATAGGAAACATCCTCTCCACATCCACGCTATCTGTGTCCTCTGGTCCTAGACTCCCTCACTCCAGGAAACATACTCTCCACATAAACACTATCTGTGTCCACTGGTCCTACACTCCCCCACTACAGGAAACATCCTTTCCACATCCACTCTATCTGTGTCCTCTGGTCCTAGACTCCCACACGATAGGAAACATCCTCTCCACATCCACTCTATCTGTGTCCTCTGGTCCTAGACTCCCCCACTACAGGAAACATCCTCTCCACATCCACTCTATCTGTTTCCTCTGGTCATAGTCTACCCCACTATAGGAAACATCCCCTCCACATCCACTCTATCTGTGTCCTCTGGTCCTAGACTCCCCCACTACAGGAAACATCCTCTCCACATCCACTCTATCTGTGTCCTCTGGTCCTAGACTCCACCACTACAGGAAATATCCTCTCCACATCCACTCTATCGGTGTCCTCTGGTCCTTTACTCCCTCACTACAGGAATCATCCTCTCCACATCCACTCTATCTGTGTCCCCTGGTCCTAGACTCCCGACTACAGGAAACATCCTCTCCACATCCACACTATCTGTGTCCTCTGGTCCTTGACTCCCTCACTACAGGAAACATCCTCTCCACATCCACACTATCTGTTTCCTCTGGTCATAGTCTACCCCACTATAGGAAACATCCCCTCCACATCCACTCTATCTGTGTCCTCTGGTCCTAGACTCCCCCACTACAGGAAACATCTTCTCCACATCCACTTAATCTGTGTGCTCTGGTCCTAGACTCCCCCACTACAGGAAACATGCTCTCCACATCCACTCTATCTGTGTCCTCTGGTCCTTGACTCCCTCACTACAGGAAACATCCTCTCCACATCCACTATCTGTTTCCTCTGGTCATAGTCTACCCCACTATAGGAAACATCCCCTCCACATCCACTCTATCTGTGTCCTCTGGTCCTAGACTCCCCACTACAGGAAAAATCCTCTCCACATCCACTCTATCTGTGTCCTCTGGTCCTAGACTCCACCACTACAGGAAATATCCTCTCCACATCCACTCTATCTGTGTCCTCTGGTCCTTGACTCCCTCACTACAGGAAACATCCTCTCCACATCCACTCTATCTGTGTCCTCTGGTCCTAGACACCCCACTGCAGGAAACATCTTCTCCACATCCACTCTATCTGTGGTCCTAGACTCCACAACTACAGGAATCATCCTCTCCACATCCACTCTATCTGTGTCCTCTGGTCCTAGACTCCCCCACTACAGGAATCATCCTCTCCACATCCACTCTATCTGTGTCCCCTGGTCCTAGACTCCCCGACTACAGGAAACATCCTCTCCACATCCACACTATCTGTGTCCTCTGGTCTTGGACTCCCCCACTATACGAAACATCCTCTCCACATCCACTTAATCTGTGTGCTCTGGTCCTAGACTCCCCCACTACAGGAAACATCCTCTCCACATCCACTCTATCTGTGTCCTCTGGTCCTTGACTCCCTCACTACAGGAAACATCCTCTCCACATCCACTCTATCTGTTTCCTCTGGTCATAGTCTACCCCACTATAGGAAACATCCCCTCCACATCCACTCTATCTGAGTCCTCTGGTCCTAGACTCCCCACGATATGTAACATCCTCTCCACATCCACTCTATCTGTGTCCTCTGGTCCTAGACTCCAGCGCTACAGGAAACATCCTCTCCACATCCACTCTGTGTCCTCTGCTCCTAGATTTCCCCACTGCAGGAAAGATCCTCTCCACATCCACTCTCTCTGTGGTCCTACACTCCCCCACTATAGGAAACATCCTCTCCACATCCACGCTATCTGTGTCCTCTGGTCCTAGACTCCCTCACTCCAGGAAACATACTCTCCACATAAACACTATCTGTGTCCACTGGTCCTACACTCCCCCACTACAGGAAACATCCTTTCCACATCCACTCTATCTGTGTCCTCTGGTCCTAGACTCCCACACGATAGGAAACATCCTCTCCACATCCACTCTATCTGTGTCCTCTGGTCTTAGACTCCCCTACAACAGGAAACATCCATTCCACACCCACTCTAACTGTGTCCTCTGGTCCTAGACTCCCCCAGTATAGGAAACATCCTCTCCACATCCACTCTATCTGTGTCCTCTGGTCCTTGACTCCCTCACTACAGGAAACATCCTCTCCACATCCACTCTATCTGTTTCCTCTGGTCATAGTCTACCCCACTATAGGAAACATCCCCTCCACATCCACTCTATCTGTGTCCTCTGGTCCTAGACTCCCCCACTACACGAAACATCCTCTCCACATCCACTCTATCTGTGTCCTCTGGTCCTAGACTCCCCCACTACAGGAAATATCCTCTCCACATCCACTCTATCTGTGTCCTCTGGTCCTTGACTCCCTCACTACAGGAAACATCCTCTCCACATCCACTCTATCTCTGTCCTCTGGTCGTGGACTCCCCCAATATAGGAAACATCGTCTCCACATCCACTCTATCTGTGTCCTCTGGTCCTAGACACCCCACTGCAGGAAACATCCTCTCCACATCCACTCTATCTGTGGTCCTAGACTCCACAACTACAGGAATCATCCTCTCCACATCCACTCTATCTGTGTCCTCTGGTCCAAGAACCCCTCACTACAGGAAACATGCTCTCCACATTCACTCTATCTGTGTCCTCTGGTCCTAGACTCCCCCACTACAGGAATCATCCTCTCCACATCCACACTATCTGTGTCCTCTGGTCTTGGACTCCCCCACTATACGAAACATCCTCTCCACATGCACTTAATCTGTGTGCTCTGGTCCTAGACTCCCCCACTACAGGAAACATCCTCTCCACATCCACTCTATCTGTGTCCTCTGGTCCTTTACTCCCTCACTACAGGAATCATCCTCTCCACATCCACTCTATCTGTGTCCCCTGGTCCTAGACTCCCCGACTACAGGAAACATCCTCTCCACATCCACACTATCTGTGTCCTCTGGTCCTTGACTCCCTCACTACAGGAAACATCCTCTCCACATCCACACTATCTGTTTCCTCTGGTCATAGTCTACCCCACTATAGGAAACATCCCCTCCACATCCACTCTATCTGTGTCCTCTGGTCCTAGACTCCCCCACTACAGGAAACATCCTCTCCACATCCACTTAATCTGTGTGCTCTGGTCCTAGACTCCCCCACTACAGGAAACATGCTCTCCACATCCACTCTATCTGTGTCCTCTGGTCCTTGACTCCCTCACTACAGGAAACATCCTCTCCACATCCACTATCTGTTTCCTCTGGTCATAGTCTACCCCACTATAGGAAACATCCCCTCCACATCCACTCTATCTGTGTCCTCTGGTCCTAGACTCCCCCACTACAGGAAAAATCCTCTCCACATCCACTCTATCTGTGTCCTCTGGTCCTAGACTCCACCACTACAGGAAATATCCTCTCCACATCCACTCTATCTGTGTCCTCTGGTCCTTGACTCCCTCACTACAGGAAACATCCTCTCCACATCCACTCTATCTGTGTCCTCTGGTCCTAGACACCCCACTGCAGGAAACATCTTCTCCACATCCACTCTATCTGTGGTCCTAGACTCCACAACTACAGGAATCATCCTCTCCACATCCACTCTATCTGTGTCCTCTGGTCCTAGACTCCCCCACTACAGGAATCATCCTCTCCACATCCACTCTATCTGTGTCCCCTGGTCCTAGACTCCCCGACTACAGGAAACATCCTCTCCACATCCACACTATCTGTGTCCTCTGGTCTTGGACTCCCCCACTATACGAAACATCCTCTCCACATCCACTTAATCTGTGTGCTCTGGTCCTAGACTCCCCCACTACAGGAAACATCCTCTCCACATCCACTCTATCTGTGTCCTCTGGTCCTTGACTCCCTCACTACAGGAAACATCCTCTCCACATCCACTCTATCTGTTTCCTCTGGTCATAGTCTACCCCACTATAGGAAACAGCCCCTCCACATCCACTCTATCTGAGTCCTCTGGTCCTAGACTCCCCACGATATGTAACATCCTCTCCACATCCACTCTATCTGTGTCCTCTGGTCCTAGACTCCAGCGCTACAGGAAACATCCTCTCCACATCCACTCTGTGTCCTCTGCTCGTAGATTTCCCCACTGCAGGAAAGATCCTCTCCACATCCACTCTCTCTGTGGTCCTACACTCCCCCACTATAGGAAACATCCTCTCCACATCCACGCTATCTGTGTCCTCTGGTCCTAGACTCCCTCACTCCAGGAAACATACTCTCCACATAAACACTATCTGTGTCCACTGGTCCTACACTCCCCCACTACAGGAAGCATCCTTTCCACATCCACTCTATCTGTGTCCTCTGGTCCTAGACTCCCACACGATAGGAAACATCCTCTCCACATCCACTCTATCTGTGTCCTCTGGTCTTAGACTCCCCTACAACAGGAAACATCCATTCCACACCCACTCTAACTGTGTCCTCTGGTCCTAGACTCCCCCAGTATAGGAAACATCCTCTCCACATCCACTCTATCTGTGTCCTCTGGTCCTTGACTCCCTCACTACAGGAAACATCCTCTCCACATCCACTCTATCTGTTTCCTCTGGTCATAGTCTACCCCACTATAGGAAACATCCCCTCCACATCCACTCTATCTGTGTCCTCTGGTCCTAGACTCCCCCACTACAGGAAACATCCTCTCCACATCCACTCTATCTGTGTCCTCTGGTCCTAGACTCCCCCACTACAGGAAATATCCTCTCCACATCCACTCTATCTGTGTCCTCTGGTCCTAGACTACCGCACTACAGGAAACATCCTCTCCACATCCACTGTATCTCTGCCGTCTGGACCTAGACTCCCACACTAACAGAAACATCCTCTCCACATCCACTCTATCTGAGTCCTCTGGTCCTAGACTCCCCACGATATGTAACATCCTCTCCACATCCACTCTATCTGTGTCCTCTGGTCCTAGACTCCAGCGCTACAGGAAACATCCTCTCCACATCCACTCTGTGTCCTCTGCTCCTAGATTTCCCCACTGCAGGAAAGATCCTCTCCACATCCACTCTCTCTGTGGTCCTACACTCCCCCACTATAGGAAACATCCTCTCCACATCCACGCTATCTGTGTCCTCTGGTCCTAGACTCCCTCACTCCAGGAAACATACTCTCCACATAAACACTATCTGTGTCCACTGGTCCTACACTCCCCCACTACAGGAAACATCCTTTCCACATCCACTCTATCTGTGTCCTCTGGTCCTAGACTCCCACACGATAGGAAACATCCTCTCCACATCCACTCTATCTGTGTCCTCTGGTCCTAGACTCCCCCACTACAGGAAACATCCTCTCCACATCCACTCTATCTGTTTCCTCTGGTCATAGTCTACCCCACTATAGGAAACATCCCCTCCACATCCACTCTATCTGTGTCCTCTGGTCCTAGACTCCCCCACTACAGGAAACATCCTCTCCACATCCACTCTATCTGTGTCCTCTGGTCCTAGACTCCACCACTACAGGAAATATCCTCTCCACATCCACTCTATCGGTGTCCTCTGGTCCTTGACTCCCTCACTACAGGAAACATCCTCTCCACATCCACTCTATCTGTGTCCTCTGGTCGTGGACTCCACCAATATAGGAAACATCGTCTCCACATCCACACAGTCTGTGTCCTCTGGTCCTAGACTCCCCCACTGCAGGAAACATCTTCTCCACATCCACTCTATCTGTGGTCGTAGACTCCACAACTATAGGAATCATCCTCTCCACATCCACACTATCTGTGTCCTCTGGTCTAAGACCCCCTCACTACAGGAAACATCCTCTCCACATTCACTCTATCTGTGTCCTCTGGTCCTAGACTCCCCCACTACAGGAATCATCCTCTCCACATCCACTCTATCTGTGTCCCCTGGTCCTAGACTCCCCGACTACAGGAAACATCCTCTCCACATCCACACTATCTGTGTCCTCTGGTCTTGGACTCCCCCACTATACGAAACATCCTCTCCACATCCACTTAATCTGTGTGCTCTGGTCCTAGACTCCCCCACTACAGGAAACATCCTCTCCACATCCACTCTATCTGTGTCCTCTGGTCCTTGACTCCCTCACTACAGGAAACATCCTCTCCACATCCACTCTATCTGTTTCCTCTGGTCATAGTCTACCCCACTATAGGAAACATCCCCTCCACATCCACTCTATCTGAGTCCTCTGGTCCTAGACTCCCCACGATATGTAACATCCTCTCCACATCCACTCTATCTGCGTCCTCTGGTCCTAGACTCCAGCGCTACAGGAAACATCCTCTCCACATCCACTCTGTGTCCTCTGCTCCTAGATTTCCCCACTGCAGGAAAGATCCTCTCCACATCCACTCTCTCTGTGGTCCTACACTCCCCCACTATAGGAAACATCCTCTCCACATCCACGCTATCTGTGTCCTCTGGTCCTAGACTCCCTCACTCCAGGAAACATACTCTCCACATAAACACTATCTGTGTCCACTGGTCCTACACTCCCCCACTACAGGAAACATCCTTTCCACATCCACTCTATCTGTGTCCTCTGGTCCTAGACTCCCACACGATAGGAAACATCCTCTCCACATCCACTCTATCTGTGTCCTCTGGTCTTAGAATCCCCTACAACAGGAAACATCCATTCCACACCCACTCTAACTGTGTCCTCTGGTCATAGACGCTCCGACTACAGGAAACATCCTCTCCACATCCACTCTATCTGTGTCCTCTGGTCCTTGACTCCCTCACTACAGGAAACATCCTCTCCACATCCACTCTATCTGTTTCCTCTGGTCATAGTCTACCCCACTATAGGAAACATCCCCTCCACATCCACTCTATCTGTGTCCTCTGGTCCTAGACTCCCCCACTACAGGAAACATCCTCTCCACATCCACTCTATCTGTGTCCTCTGGTCCTAGACTCCCCCACTACAGGAAATATCCTCTCCACATCCACTCTATCTGTGTCCTCTGGTCCTTGACTCCCTCACTACAGGAAACATCCTCTCCACATCCACTCTATCTCTGTCCTCTGGTCGTGGACTCCCCCAATATAGGAAACATCGTCTCCACATCCACTCTATCTGTGTCCTCTGGTCCTAGACACCCCACTGCAGGAAACATCCTCTCCACATCCACTCTATCTGTGGTCCTAGACTCCACAACTACAGGAATCATCCTCTCCACATCCACTCTATCTGTGTCCTCTGGTCCTAGACTCCACCACTACAGGAAATATCCTCTCCACATCCACTCTATCTGTGTCCTCTGGTCCTTGACTCCCTCACTACAGGAAACATCCTCTCCACATCCACTCTATCTGTGTCCTCTGGTCGTGGACTCCCCCAATATAGGAAACATCGTCTCCACATCCACACAGTCTGTGTCCTCTGGTCCTAGACTCCCCCACTGACAGAAACATCCTCTCCACATCCACTCTATCTGTGTCCTCTGGTCCTAGACACCCCACTGCAGGAAACATCTTCTCCACATCCACTCTATCTGTGGTCCTAGACTCCACAACTATAGGAATCATCCTCTCCACATCCACACTATCTGTGTCCTCTGGTCTAAGACCCCCTCACTACAGGAAACATCCTCTCCACATTCACTCTATCTGTGTCCTCTGGTCCTAGACTCCCCCACTACAGGAATCATCCTCTCCACATCCACTCTATCTGTGTCCCCTGGTCCTAGACTCCCCGACTACAGGAAACATCCTCTCCACATCCACACTATCTGTGTCCTCTGGTCTTGGACTCCCCCACTATACGAAACATCCTCTCCACATCCACTTAATCTGTGTGCTCTGGTCCTAGACTCCCCCACTACAGGAAACATCCTCTCCACATCCACTCTATCTGTGTCCTCTGGTCCTTGACTCCCTCACTACAGGAAACATCCTCTCCACATCCACTCTATCTGTTTCCTCTGGTCATAGTCTACCCCACTATAGGAAACATCCCCTCCACATCCACTCTATCTGAGTCCTCTGGTCCTAGACTCCCCACGATATGTAACATCCTCTCCACATCCACTCTATCTGTGTCCTCTGGTCCTAGACTCCAGCGCTACAGGAAACATCCTCTCCACATCCACTCTGTGTCCTCTGCTCCTAGATTTCCCCACTGCAGGAAAGATCCTCTCCACATCCACTCTCTCTGTGGTCCTACACTCCCCCACTATAGGAAACATCCTCTCCACATCCACGCTATCTGTGTCCTCTGGTCCTAGACTCCCTCACTCCAGGAAACATACTCTCCACATAAACACTATCTGTGTCCACTGGTCCTACACTCCCCCACTACAGGAAACATCCTTTCCACATCCACTCTATCTGTGTCCTCTGGTCCTAGACTCCCACACGATAGGAAACATCCTCTCCACATCCACTCTATCTGTGTCCTCTGGTCTTAGAATCCCCTACAACAGGAAACATCCATTCCACACCCACTCTAACTGTGTCCTCTGGTCATAGACGCTCCGACTACAGGAAACATCCTCTCCACATCCACTCTATCTGTGTCCTCTGGTCCTTGACTCCCTCACTACAGGAAACATCCTCTCCACATCCACTCTATCTGTTTCCTCTGGTCATAGTCTACCCCACTATAGGAAACATCCCCTCCACATCCACTCTATCTGTGTCCTCTGGTCCTAGACTCCCCCACTACAGGAAACATCCTCTCCACATCCACTCTATCTGTGTCCTCTGGTCCTAGACTCCCCCACTACAGGAAATATCCTCTCCACATCCACTCTATCTGTGTCCTCTGGTCCTTGACTCCCTCACTACAGGAAACATCCTCTCCACATCCACTCTATCTCTGTCCTCTGGTCGTGGACTCCCCCAATATAGGAAACATCGTCTCCACATCCACTCTATCTGTGTCCTCTGGTCCTAGACACCCCACTGCAGGAAACATCCTCTCCACATCCTCTCTATCTGTGGTCCTAGACTCCACAACTACAGGAATCATCCTCTCCACATCCACTCTATCTGTGTCCTCTGGTCCTAGACTCCCCCACTACAGGAATCATCCTCTCCACATCCACTCTATCTGTGTCCCCTGGTCCTACACTCCCCCACTACAGGAAACATCCTCTCCACATCCACACTATCTGTGTCCTCTGGTCTTGGACTCCCCCACTATACGAAACATCCTCCACATGCACTTAATCTGTGTGCTCTGGTCCTAGACTCCCCCACTACAGGAAACGTCCTCTCCACATCCACTCCATCTGTGTCCTCTGGTCCTTGACTCCCTCACTACAGGAAACATCCTTTCCACATCCACTTTATCTGTTTCCTCTGGTCATAGTCTACCCCACTATAGGAAACATCCCCTCCACATCCACTCAATCTGTGTCCTCTGGTCCTAGACTCCCCCACTACAGGAAACATCCTCTCCACATCCACTCTATCTGTGTCCTCTGGTCCTAGACTCCCCCACTACAGGAAATATCCTCTCCACATCCACTCTATCTGTGTCCTCTGGTCCTAGACTACCGCACTACAGGAAACATCCTCTCCACATCCACTGTATCTCTGGCGTCTGGACCTCGACTCCCACACTAACAGAAACATCCTCTCCACATCCACTCTATCTGATTCCTCTGGTCCTAGACTCCCCACGATATGTAACATCCTCTCCACATCCACTCTATCTGTTTCCTCTGGTCATAGTCTACCCCACTATAGGAAACATCCCCTCCACATCCACTCTATCTGAGTCCTCTGGTCCTAGACTCCCCACGATATGTAACATCCTCTCCACATCCACTCTATCTGTGTCCTCTGGTCCTAGACTCCAGCGCTACAGGAAACATCCTCTCCACATCCACTCTGTGTCCTCTGCTCCTAGATTTCCCCACTGCAGGAAAGATCCTCTCCACATCCACTCTCACTGTGGTCCTACACTCCCCCACTATAGGAAACATCCTCTCCACATCCACGCTATCTGTGTCCTCTGGTCCTAGACTCCCTCACTCCAGGAAACATACTCTCCACATAAACACTATCTGTGTCCACTGGTCCTACACTCCCCCACTACAGGAAACATCCTTTCCACATCCACTCTATCTGTGTCCTCTGGTCCTAGACTCCCACACGATAGGAAACATCCTCTCCACATCCACTCTATCTGTGTCCTCTGGTCTTAGAATCCCCTACAACAGGAAACATCCATTCCACACCCACTCTAACTGTGTCCTCTGGTCATAGACGCTCCGACTACAGGAAACATCCTCTCCACATCCACTCTATCTGTGTCCTCTGGTCCTTGACTCCCTCACTACAGGAAACATCCTCTCCACATCCACTCTATCTGTTTCCTCTGGTCATAGTCTACCCCACTATAGGAAACATCCCCTCCACATCCACTCTATCTGTGTCCTCTGGTCCTAGACTCCCCCACTACAGGAAACATCCTCTCCACATCCACTCTATCTGTGTCCTCTGGTCCTAGACTCCCCCACTACAGGAAATATCCTCTCCACATCCACTCTATCTGTGTCCTCTGGTCCTTGACTCCCTCACTACAGGAAACATCCTCTCCACATCCACTCTATCTGTGTCCTCTGGTCGTGGACTCCACCAATATAGGAAACATCGTCTCCACATCCACACAGTCTGTGTCCTCTGGTCCTAGACTCCCCCACTGACAGAAACATCCTCTCCACATCCACTCTATCTGTGTCCTCTGGTCCTAGA
This sequence comes from Hypanus sabinus, assembly GCF_030144855.1. NCBI lineage: Eukaryota > Metazoa > Chordata > Chondrichthyes > Myliobatiformes > Dasyatidae > Hypanus > Hypanus sabinus. The sequence continues at coordinate 68,882 of NW_026779666.1, forward strand.
CACCCCACTGCAGGAAACATCTTCTCCACATCCACTCTATCTGTGGTCGTAGACTCCACAACTATAGGAATCATCCTCTCCACATCCACACTATCTGTGTCCTCTGGTCTAAGACCCCCTCACTACAGGAAACATCCTCTCCACATTCACTCTATCTGTGTCCTCTGGTCCTAGACTCCCCCACTACAGGAATCATCCTCTCCACATCCACTCTATCTGTGTCCCCTGGTCCTAGACTCCCCGACTACAGGAAACATCCTCTCCACATCCACACTATCTGTGTCCTCTGGTCTTGGACTCCCCCACTATACGAAACATCCTCTCCACATCCACTTAATCTGTGTGCTCTGGTCCTAGACTCCCCCACTACAGGAAACATCCTCTCCACATCCACTCTATCTGTGTCCTCTGGTCCTTGACTCCCTCACTACAGGAAACATCCTCTCCACATCCACTCTATCTGTTTCCTCTGGTCATAGTCTACCCCACTATAGGAAACATCCCCTCCACATCCACTCTATCTGAGTCCTCTGGTCCTAGACTCCCCACGATATGTAACATCCTCTCCACATCCACTCTATCTGCGTCCTCTGGTCCTAGACTCCAGCGCTACAGGAAACATCCTCTCCACATCCACTCTGTGTCCTCTGCTCCTAGATTTCCCCACTGCAGGAAAGATCCTCTCCACATCCACTCTCTCTGTGGTCCTACACTCCCCCACTATAGGAAACATCCTCTCCACATCCACGCTATCTGTGTCCTCTGGTCCTAGACTCCCTCACTCCAGGAAACATACTCTCCACATAAACACTATCTGTGTCCACTGGTCCTACACTCCCCCACTACAGGAAACATCCTTTCCACATCCACTCTATCTGTGTCCTCTGGTCCTAGACTCCCACACGATAGGAAACATCCTCTCCACATCCACTCTATCTGTGTCCTCTGGTCTTAGAATCCCCTACAACAGGAAACATCCATTCCACACCCACTCTAACTGTGTCCTCTGGTCATAGACGCTCCGACTACAGGAAACATCCTCTCCACATCCACTCTATCTGTGTCCTCTGGTCCTTGACTCCCTCACTACAGGAAACATCCTCTCCACATCCACTCTATCTGTTTCCTCTGGTCATAGTCTACCCCACTATAGGAAACATCCCCTCCACATCCACTCTATCTGTGTCCTCTGGTCCTAGACTCCCCCACTACAGGAAACATCCTCTCCACATCCACTCTATCTGTGTCCTCTGGTCCTAGACTCCCCCACTACAGGAAATATCCTCTCCACATCCACTCTATCTGTGTCCTCTGGTCCTTGACTCCCTCACTACAGGAAACATCCTCTCCACATCCACTCTATCTCTGTCCTCTGGTCGTGGACTCCCCCAATATAGGAAACATCGTCTCCACATCCACTCTATCTGTGTCCTCTGGTCCTAGACACCCCACTGCAGGAAACATCCTCTCCACATCCACTCTATCTGTGGTCCTAGACTCCACAACTACAGGAATCATCCTCTCCACATCCACTCTATCTGTGTCCTCTGGTCCTAGACTCCACCACTACAGGAAATATCCTCTCCACATCCACTCTATCTGTGTCCTCTGGTCCTTGACTCCCTCACTACAGGAAACATCCTCTCCACATCCACTCTATCTGTGTCCTCTGGTCGTGGACTCCCCCAATATAGGAAACATCGTCTCCACATCCACACAGTCTGTGTCCTCTGGTCCTAGACTCCCCCACTGACAGAAACATCCTCTCCACATCCACTCTATCTGTGTCCTCTGGTCCTAGACACCCCACTGCAGGAAACATCTTCTCCACATCCACTCTATCTGTGGTCCTAGACTCCACAACTATAGGAATCATCCTCTCCACATCCACACTATCTGTGTCCTCTGGTCTAAGACCCCCTCACTACAGGAAACATCCTCTCCACATTCACTCTATCTGTGTCCTCTGGTCCTAGACTCCCCCACTACAGGAATCATCCTCTCCACATCCACTCTATCTGTGTCCCCTGGTCCTAGACTCCCCGACTACAGGAAACATCCTCTCCACATCCACACTATCTGTGTCCTCTGGTCTTGGACTCCCCCACTATACGAAACATCCTCTCCACATCCACTTAATCTGTGTGCTCTGGTCCTAGACTCCCCCACTACAGGAAACATCCTCTCCACATCCACTCTATCTGTGTCCTCTGGTCCTTGACTCCCTCACTACAGGAAACATCCTCTCCACATCCACTCTATCTGTTTCCTCTGGTCATAGTCTACCCCACTATAGGAAACATCCCCTCCACATCCACTCTATCTGAGTCCTCTGGTCCTAGACTCCCCACGATATGTAACATCCTCTCCACATCCACTCTATCTGTGTCCTCTGGTCCTAGACTCCAGCGCTACAGGAAACATCCTCTCCACATCCACTCTGTGTCCTCTGCTCCTAGATTTCCCCACTGCAGGAAAGATCCTCTCCACATCCACTCTCTCTGTGGTCCTACACTCCCCCACTATAGGAAACATCCTCTCCACATCCACGCTATCTGTGTCCTCTGGTCCTAGACTCCCTCACTCCAGGAAACATACTCTCCACATAAACACTATCTGTGTCCACTGGTCCTACACTCCCCCACTACAGGAAACATCCTTTCCACATCCACTCTATCTGTGTCCTCTGGTCCTAGACTCCCACACGATAGGAAACATCCTCTCCACATCCACTCTATCTGTGTCCTCTGGTCTTAGAATCCCCTACAACAGGAAACATCCATTCCACACCCACTCTAACTGTGTCCTCTGGTCATAGACGCTCCGACTACAGGAAACATCCTCTCCACATCCACTCTATCTGTGTCCTCTGGTCCTTGACTCCCTCACTACAGGAAACATCCTCTCCACATCCACTCTATCTGTTTCCTCTGGTCATAGTCTACCCCACTATAGGAAACATCCCCTCCACATCCACTCTATCTGTGTCCTCTGGTCCTAGACTCCCCCACTACAGGAAACATCCTCTCCACATCCACTCTATCTGTGTCCTCTGGTCCTAGACTCCCCCACTACAGGAAATATCCTCTCCACATCCACTCTATCTGTGTCCTCTGGTCCTTGACTCCCTCACTACAGGAAACATCCTCTCCACATCCACTCTATCTCTGTCCTCTGGTCGTGGACTCCCCCAATATAGGAAACATCGTCTCCACATCCACTCTATCTGTGTCCTCTGGTCCTAGACACCCCACTGCAGGAAACATCCTCTCCACATCCTCTCTATCTGTGGTCCTAGACTCCACAACTACAGGAATCATCCTCTCCACATCCACTCTATCTGTGTCCTCTGGTCCTAGACTCCCCCACTACAGGAATCATCCTCTCCACATCCACTCTATCTGTGTCCCCTGGTCCTACACTCCCCCACTACAGGAAACATCCTCTCCACATCCACACTATCTGTGTCCTCTGGTCTTGGACTCCCCCACTATACGAAACATCCTCCACATGCACTTAATCTGTGTGCTCTGGTCCTAGACTCCCCCACTACAGGAAACGTCCTCTCCACATCCACTCCATCTGTGTCCTCTGGTCCTTGACTCCCTCACTACAGGAAACATCCTTTCCACATCCACTTTATCTGTTTCCTCTGGTCATAGTCTACCCCACTATAGGAAACATCCCCTCCACATCCACTCAATCTGTGTCATCTGGTCCTAGACTCCCCCACTACAGGAAACATCCTCTCCACATCCACTCTATCTGTGTCCTCTGGTCCTAGACTCCCCCACTACAGGAAATATCCTCTCCACATCCACTCTATCTGTGTCCTCTGGTCCTAGACTACCGCACTACAGGAAACATCCTCTCCACATCCACTGTATCTCTGGCGTCTGGACCTCGACTCCCACACTAACAGAAACATCCTCTCCACATCCACTCTATCTGATTCCTCTGGTCCTAGACTCCCCACGATATGTAACATCCTCTCCACATCCACTCTATCTGTTTCCTCTGGTCATAGTCTACCCCACTATAGGAAACATCCCCTCCACATCCACTCTATCTGAGTCCTCTGGTCCTAGACTCCCCACGATATGTAACATCCTCTCCACATCCACTCTATCTGTGTCCTCTGGTCCTAGACTCCAGCGCTACAGGAAACATCCTCTCCACATCCACTCTGTGTCCTCTGCTCCTAGATTTCCCCACTGCAGGAAAGATCCTCTCCACATCCACTCTCACTGTGGTCCTACACTCCCCCACTATAGGAAACATCCTCTCCACATCCACGCTATCTGTGTCCTCTGGTCCTAGACTCCCTCACTCCAGGAAACATACTCTCCACATAAACACTATCTGTGTCCACTGGTCCTACACTCCCCCACTACAGGAAACATCCTTTCCACATCCACTCTATCTGTGTCCTCTGGTCCTAGACTCCCACACGATAGGAAACATCCTCTCCACATCCACTCTATCTGTGTCCTCTGGTCTTAGAATCCCCTACAACAGGAAACATCCATTCCACACCCACTCTAACTGTGTCCTCTGGTCATAGACGCTCCGACTACAGGAAACATCCTCTCCACATCCACTCTATCTGTGTCCTCTGGTCCTTGACTCCCTCACTACAGGAAACATCCTCTCCACATCCACTCTATCTGTTTCCTCTGGTCATAGTCTACCCCACTATAGGAAACATCCCCTCCACATCCACTCTATCTGTGTCCTCTGGTCCTAGACTCCCCCACTACAGGAAACATCCTCTCCACATCCACTCTATCTGTGTCCTCTGGTCCTAGACTCCCCCACTACAGGAAATATCCTCTCCACATCCACTCTATCTGTGTCCTCTGGTCCTTGACTCCCTCACTACAGGAAACATCCTCTCCACATACACTCTATCTCTGTCCTCTGGTCGTGGACTCCCCCAATATAGGAAACATCGTCTCCACTTCCACTCTATCTGTGTCCTCTGGTCCTAGACACCCCACTGCAGGAAACATCCTCTCCACATCCACTCTATCTGTGGTCCTAGACTCCACAACTACAGGAATCATCCTCTCCACATCCACTCTATCTGTGTCCTCTGGTCCTAGACTCCCCCACTACAGGAATCATCCTCTCCACATCCACTCTATCTGTGTCCCCTGGTCCTACACTCCCCCACTACAGGAAACATCCTCTCCACATCCACACTATCTGTGTCCTCTGGTCTTGGACTCCCCCACTATACGAAACATCCTCTCCACATGCACTTAATCTGTGTGCTCTGGTCCTAGACTCCCCTACTACAGGAAACATCCTCTCCACATCCACTCCATCTGTGTCCTCTGGTCCTTGACTCCCTCACTACAGGAAACATCCTTTCCACATCCACTTTATCTGTTTCCTCTGGTCATAGTCTACCCCACTATAGGAAACATCCCCTCCACATCCACTCAATCTGTGTCCTCTGGTCCTAGACTCCCCCACTACAGGAAACATCCTCTCCACATCCACTCTATCTGTGTCCTCTGGTCCTAGACTCCCCCACTACAGGAAATATCCTCTCCACATCCACTCTATCTGTGTCCTCTGGTCCTAGACTACCGCACTACAGGAAACATCCTCTCCACATCCACTGTATCTCTGGCGTCTGGACCTAGACTCCCACACTAACAGAAACATCCTCTCCACATCCACTCTATCTGAGTCCTCTGGTCCTAGACTCCCCACGATATGTAACATCCTCTCCACATCCACTCTATCTGTGTCCTCTGGTCCTAGACTCCAGCGCTACAGGAAACATCCTCTCCACATCCACTCTGTGTCCTCTGCTCCTAGATTTCCCCACTGCAGGAAAGATCCTCTCCACATCCACTCTCTCTGTGGTCCTACACTCCCCCACTATAGGAAACATCCTCTCCACATCCACGCTATCTGTGTCCTCTGGTCCTAGACTCCCTCACTCCAGGAAACATACACTCCACATAAACACTATCTGTGTCCACTGGTCCTAGACTCCCCCACTACAGGAAACATCCTTTCCACATCCACTCTATCTGTGTCCTCTGGTCCTAGACTCCCACACGATAGGAAACATCCTCTCCACATCCACTCTATCTGTGTCCTCTGGTCTTAGACTCCCCTACAACAGGAAACATCCATTCCACACCCACTCTAACTGTGTCCTCTGGTCATAGACGCTCCGACTACAGGAAACATCCTCTCCACAACCACTCAATCTGTGTCCTCTGGTCCTAGACTACCCCACTACAGGAAACATCCTCTCTACATCTACTGTATCTCTGGCTTCTGGTCCTAGACTCCCCCACTAACAGAAACATCGTCTCCACATCCTCTCTATCTGTGTCCAATGGTCCTAGCCTCCCCCACTACAGGAAATGTCCTCTGCACATACACTATATCTGTGTTCTCTTGTCCTAGACTCCCCCACTATAGGAAACATCCTCTCCACATCCACTCTATCTGTGTCCTCTGGTCCTGGACTCCCCCACTACAGGAAACATCCTCTCCACATCCACTCTATCCGTGTCCTCTGGTCCTAGACTCCCCCACTAACGGAACCATCCTCTCCACATCCTCTCTATCTGTGTCCAATGGTCCTAGCCTCCCCCACTACAGGAAATGTCCTCTGCACATACACTATATCTGTGTTCTCTTGTCCTAGACTCCCCCACTATAGGAAACATCCTCTCCACATCCACTCTATCTGTGTCCTCTGGTCCTAGACACCCCACTGCAGGAAACATCCTCTCCACATCCACTCTATCTGTGGTCCTAGACTCCACAACTACAGGAATCATCCTCTCCACATCCACTCTATCTGTGTCCTCTGGTCCAAGACCCCCTCACTACAGGAAACATCCTCTCCACATTCACTCTATCTGTGTCCTCTGGTCCTAGACTCCCCCACTACAGGAATCATCCTCTCCACATCCACTCTATCTGTGTCCCCTGGTCCTAGACTCCCCGACTACAGGAAACATCCTCTCTGCATCCACTCTATCGGTGTCCTCTGGTCCTAGACTCCCCGACTACTGGAAACATCCTCTCCACATCCACTCAATTTGTGTCCTCTGGTCCTACACTCCCCCACTACAGGAAACATCCTCTCCACATCCACTCTATCTGTGTCCTCTGGTTTTCGACTCCGCACGATAGGGAACATCCTCCCCACATCCACTCTGTGTCCTCTGCTCCTAGATTTCCCCACTGCAGGAAAGATCCTCTCCACATCCACTCTATCTGTCTCCTCTGGTCCTAGGCTCCCCCACTGACAGAAACATCCTCTCCACATCCACTCTATCTGTGTCCTCTGGTTTAGACTCCCCACGATAGGAAACATCCTCTCCACATCCACTCTATCTGTGTCCTCTGGTTCTAGACTCCCCCACTATAGGAAACACCCTCTCCACATCCACTCTATCTGTATCCTCTGGTCCTAGACTCCCACACTACAGGAAACATCCGCTCCACATCCACTCTGTGTTCTCTGCTCCTAGATTTCCCCACTGCAGGAAACATCCTCTCCACATCCACTCTGTCTGTTGTCCTAGACTACCCCACTACAGGAATCATCCTCTCCACATCCACTCTATCTGTGTCCTCTGGTCCTAGACTCACCCACTATAGGAAACATCCTCACCAAATCCGCTCTATCTGCGTCCTCTGGTCCTAGACTCCCCCACTACAGGAAACATGCTCTCCACATCCTCTCTATCTGTGTCCAATGGTCCTATCCTCCCCCACTACAGGAAATGTCCTCTGCACATACACTATATCTGTGTTCTCTTGTCCTAGACTCCCCCACTACAGGAAACATCCTCTCCACATCCACTCTATCTGTTTCCTCTGGTCCTAGACTCCAGCGCTACAGGAAACATCCTCTCCACATCCACTCTGTCCTCTGCTCCTAGATTTCCCCACTGCAGGAAAGATCCTCTCCACATCCACTCTATCTGTCTCCTCTGGTCCTAGGCTCCCCCACTGACAGAAACATCCTCTCCACATCCACTCTATCTGTGTCCTCTGGTTTTAGACTCCCCACGATAGGAAACATCCTCTCCACATCCACTCTATCTGTGTCCTCTGGTTCTAGACTCCCCCACTATAGGAAACATCCTCTCCACATCCACTCTATCTGTATCCTCTGGTCCTAGACTCCCACACTACAGGAAACATCCTCTCCACATCCACTCTGTGTTCTCTGCTCCTAGATTTCCCCACTGCAGGAAACATCCTCTCCACATCCACTCTGTCTGTTTTCCTAGACTACCCCACTACAGGAATCATCCTCTCCACATCCACTCTATCTGTGTCCTCTGGTCCTAGACTCACCCACTATAGGAAACATCCTCACCACATCCGCTCTATCTGTGTCCTATGGTCCTAGACTCCCCCACTACAGGAAACATGCTCTCCACATCCACTCAATCTGTGTCCTCTGGTCCTAGACTACCCCACTACAGGAAACATCCTCTCCACATCCACTCTATCTGTGTCCTCTGGTCCTAGACTCCCCCACTACAGGAAACATCCTCTCCACACCCACTCTATCGGTGTCCTCTGGTCCTAGACTCCCCCACTACAGGAAACATCCTCTCCACACCCACTCTATCTGTGCCCCCTTGTCCGAGACTCCCCCCACCAGGGGAAACATCCTCTCCACATCCACTCTATCTGTGTCCTATGGTCCTAGACTCCCCCACTACAGGAAACATCCTCTCCACATCCACTCTATCTGTGTCCTCTGGTCCTAGACTCCCCCACTACAGGAAACATCCTCTCCACATCCACTGTATCTCTGGCGTCTGGACCTAGACTCCCACACTAACAGAAACATCCTCTCCACATCCACTCTATCTGTGTCCTCTGGTCCTAGACTCCCCTACTACACGAAACATCCTCTCCCCATCCACTCTATCTTAGCCCTCTGGTCCTAGACTCCCCCACTACAGGAAACATCCTCTCCACATCCACTCTATCTGTGTCCTCTGGTCCTAGACTCCCCCACTACAGGAAACAGCCTCTCCACATCCACTCTATCTGTGTCCTCTTGTCCTAGACTCCCCCCCCTACAGGAAATATCCTCTCCACATCCACTCTATCTGTGTCCTATGGTCCTAGACTCCCCCACTACAGGAAACATCCTCTCCACATCCACTCTATCTGTGTTCTTTGGTCCTAGACTCCACCACTACAGGAAACATCCTCTCCACATCCACTCTATCTGTGTCCTATGGTCCTAGACTCCCCCACTACAGGAAACATCCTCTCCACATCCACTCTATCTGTGTTCTCTGCTCCTAGACTCCCCCACTACAGGAAACATCCTCTCCACATCCACTCTATCTGTGTCCTCTGGTCCTAGAAACTGCACAGAATTTCCCTACTGCTTATCACTCTATTGTTCTAAGCTCTGTGTACTTCTCTAAAAAGTCTTAAAAGTCTCTTAAAAGACCCTATCGTATCCGCCTCCACCACCATCGCCGGCAGGCCATTTCACACACTCACCACTCTCTGTGTAAAAAAAAATCCCCTTTGTACCTACAGTACTTCCAAGCACCTTCAAACTGTGCCTCCTCATGGTCACTAACCAATTCGCCCTGGGGAAAAGCCTCTGACAATCCACACCATCAATGCCTCTCATCATCTCGTACCCCTCTATCGGGTCACCTCTCACCCTCCGTCGCTCCGAGGAGAAAAGGCCGAGTTCACTCAACCTATTCTCACAGGGCACGCTCCCCAATCCAGGCAACATCCTTGTAAATCTCCTCCACACCCTTTCTATGGTTTCCACGTCCTTCCTGTAGTGAGGCGACCAGAACTGAGCACAGTACTCCAAGTGGTGTCTGACCAGGGTCCTATAGAGCTGTAACATTACCTCTCGGCTCCTAAACTCAATCCAGGCAACATCTTTGTAAATCTCTTCTACTCCCTTTCTATGGCTTCCACGTCCTTCCTGTAGTGAGGCGACCAGAACTGAGCACAGTACTCCAGGTGGGGTCTGACCAGGGTCCTATAGAGCTGTAACATTACCCCTCGGCTCCTAAACTCAATCCAGGCAACATCCTTGTAAATCTCCTCCGCACCCTTTCTATGGTTTCCACGTCCTTCCTGTAGTGAGGCGACCAGAACTGAGCACAGTACTCCAAGTGGGGTCTGACCAGGGTCCTATAGAGCTGTAACATTACCCCTCGGCTCCTAAACTCAATCCAGGCAACATCCTTGTAAATCTCCTCCGCACCCTTTCTATGGTTTCCACGTCCTTCCTGTAGTGAGGCGACCAGAACTGAGCACAGTACTCCAAGTGGGGTCTGACCAGGGTCCTATAGAGCTGTAACATTACCCCTCGGCTCCTAAACTCAATCCAGGCAACATCCTTGTAAATCTCTTCTACTCCCTTTCTATGGCTTCCACGTCCTTCCTGTAGTGAGGCGACCAGAACTGAGCACAGTACTCCAGGTGGGGTCTGACCAGGGTCCTATAGAGCTGTAACATTACCCCTCGGCTCCTAAACTCAATCCAGGCAACATCCTTGTAAATCTCCTCCGCACCCTTTCTATGGTTTCCACGTCCTTCCTGTAGTGAGGCGACCAGAACTGAGCACAGTACTCCAAGTGGGGTCTGACCAGGGTCCTATAGAGCTGTAACATTACCCCTCGGCTCCTAAACTCAATCCAGGCAACATCCTTGTAAATCTCCTCCGCACCCTTTCTATGGTTTCCACGTCCTTCCTGTAGTGAGGCGACCAGAACTGAGCACAGTACTCCAAGTGGGGTCTGACCAGGGTCCTATAGAGCTGTAACATTACCCCTCGGCTCCTAAACTCAATCCAGGCAACATCCTTGTAAATCTCTTCTACTCCCTTTCTATGGCTTCCACGTCCTTCCTGTAGTGAGGCGACCAGAACTGAGCACAGTACTCCAAGTGGGGTCTGACCAGGGTCCTATAGAGCTGTAACATCACCTCAGGATCCCTCTGATCCTCCACACTGACAAGAGTCTTACCATTAATACTATATTCTGCCATCATATTTGACCGAACAAAATGAACCACCTCTCACTTCTCTGGGTCGAACTCCATCTGCCACTTCTCAGCCCAGTTTTGCATCCTATCGATGTCCCGTTGTAGCCTCTGACAGCCCTCCACACTTCACATACATGAGCAGTAAAAACCTTTCCTTCTCTTCTCGGTCCGAGTGTGCAATTTTCAGTAAACTGCTATAAACGGTCATCGAATTATAGGTAAGATGTCAAAAAATAGAGAGATTACAGAGATTTACTGGAATGTTACCTGGGTTTCAGCACCAAAGTTACAGGGAAAGGTTGAACAAGTTAGGTCTTTATTCTTTGGAGTGTAGAAGGTTCAGTGGGGCTTGATAGAGGTATTTAAAGTTATGAGGGGGATAGATAGAGTTGACATGGTCCCAGATGGTAGTTGGTGCAAGATAGTAGTGTGTGACCCAGGGAGATCTGCCTAACTGATTTGATACTGTAGAACTGAACAGGCCGGGGTGGTAGATTAAATCTCCACAGACTCTAACAAGGACCCAGACGTTAGACTGTTCTGGAAGATGGTGTGTGACCCAGGGAGATCTGCCTGACTGATTTGACACTCTAGACCTGAACAGGCCGGGGTGGTAGATTAAATCTCCACAGACTCCAACAAGGTCCCGGACGGTAGACCGTTCTGGAAGATGGTGTGTGACCCAGGGAGATCTGCCTAACTGATTTGATACTGTAGAACTGAACAGGCCGGGGTGGTAGATTAAATCTCCACAGACTCTAATAAGGTCCCAGATTGTAGACGGTTCTGGAAGATGGTGTGTGACCCAGGGAGATCTGCCTAACTGATTTGACACTCTAGACCTGAACAGGCCGGGGTGGTAGATTAAATCTCCACAGACTCCAACAAGGTCCCGGACGGTAGACCGTTCTGGAAGATGGTGTGTGACCCAGGGAGATCTGCCTAACTGATTTGATACTGTAGAACTGAACAGGCCGGGGTGGTAGATTAAATCTCCACAGACTCTAATAAGGTCCCAGATTGTAGACGGTTCTGGAAGATGGTGTGTGACCCAGGGAGATCTGCCTAACTGATTTGATACTGTAGAACTGAACAGGCCGGGGTGGTAGATTAAATCTCCACAGACTCCAACAAGGTCCCGGACGGTAGACCGTTCTGGAAGATGGTGTGTGACCCAGGGAGATCTGCCTAACTGATTTGATACTGTAGAACTGAACAGGCCGGGGTGGTAGATTAAATCTCCACAGACTCTAACAAGGTCCCAGACGTTAGACCGTTCTGGAAGATGGTGTGTGACCCAGGGAGATCTGCCTAACTGATTTGACACTGTAGAACTGAACAGGCCGGGGTGGTAGATTAAATCTCCACAGACTCTAACAAGGTCCCGGACGTTAGACCGTTCTGGAAGATGGTGTGTGACCCAGGGAGATCTGCCTAACTGATTTGACACTCTAGAACTGAACAGGCTGGGGTGGTAGATTAAATCTCCACAGACTCCAACAAGGTCCCGGACGGTAGACCGTTCTGGAAGATGGTGTGTGACCCAGGGAGATCTGCCTAACTGATTTGATACTGTAGAACTGAACAGGCCGGGGTGGTAGATTAAATCTCCACAGACTCTAA
>NW_026779667.1:0-81429 GCF_030144855.1 Hypanus sabinus
TAATCAATAAATCAATCAACGAATCCTTACCTACGTCGCAAACGCATGCTCTATCCCTTCGTTCTAATACAATGAATTTTGCACTGGTGTGAGGAAAGAGTTAAATTTGATTCCTCTTTGCCATATGACAAGACATGTAACAAAAAATATCGATCTTTGTTAGACCTTTTTTCAGTCTATAAAGTGGGAATGTTTTGCGTGAGTACAGCAAAGACCATTGTACAGTGATGTTTTACAAATCAGCGTGAGTACGTTTATAGACAGTACATGTCCATAGACGCACTTTCCCGACGCTAGATACGGAAATCATAATTTATTCCATATAGACGTGTTGTCCTGTTTCTAAGTGTTGTATCAAGTCCAACGTTTCCAAGAGATAAGATGGTACAGATTCTGATCGGGTAATACATAACTCCCGGGAAACTAGTAAAACGAAGGCTCATGAAGTGGGAAAAAGGGAAAAGATAAACGACAGTCCACAACAGAGCGAGAGAGGGAGAGCGACAGACAGAGAGAGAGAGAGAATTTCGTTTATTGCTTGCATTCCATTATAACACCTTCACTCCTGTATTAATCACCCTTTTCGATCTTGTTCCACTCTTGTGGTTTTGCCCTGTCACCTGTCTGTCCTTCCTGACAGTCTCATTAAACACTCCCTATGCTTGCTTACCTACTGTCCTATCCTCCGACCGATCAGTCAGTTACCCGTACCCCTCTCATATTCACCTGTAACCCTGATACCTCTGAGCGAGCACACTATCTCAGTGTTTCCAATGAATCCACTGAATCTCATGTCTACATCTCTCACAATGAAATTCCCGATCCCAACTGCATCCCCCTTCTCTCACACCACCATCCCCTTCCCATCTGAGCAAATGTGTCAGATTCAGAGACATAGAGACCCGATCGTTGTGGCGACACTGCTAGCTCGTCCCTCCACACAGTCTCCAAAGTGGTATACTATTATTGAGGTGGATCACGGTTGTAATATACACTGGCTGCTCATTTCCTACAAGCTCCAGACACCCACTCAGGTTTATGCCTCCTTTGTGGTTACTATCTCCTTGCAGCCCTTATCTTTCACCTCCTCAGTGTCCCTTAAGACCTGACGATCCTCAAGCTGCAATTCCAGTTCCTTATTGATTTCCATGAAGAAATGCCGCTCGGTGCACCTGCTGAAGATGCCATTATCCGGGAGAATACCACGGAATATCAACATCTCATAAAAGGGAAACACATCTGCACCGGGACCATCCGTACTAACAGAGGAATAATGAAGAATAAACTGATCCGATAGTTGCTCGACAAAGCTTGTTCTTGATGAAGCCTCTCCATTCTGGCTAAAGAACATCTACAGATGCTGGGAATCCGAGCAACACACAGAGAAAATGCTGGAGAAACTCAGCAGATCAGGCAGAATCTATGGAAGATAAAATTAGTCGACTTTTCGGGTAAAACTCTTCGGCAAGACTGGAGAAGAAAGGTTGAGTAGATTTGATAGGTGCGGAGAGGGGAGAGTGAGACACCAGGCGATAGGTGAAACCAGGATGAAGCAAAGAGCTGGGATTTGATTGGTGAAAGGGACAATGGAAAAAAAAAGATGGGTGAACGAGGAGCACCAGAGGGAGGGGATGGGCGGACAAGGACATAACATCAGAGAGGGGCAAGGAAATGGGAAATGGTGAAGTGGGAGTTTGGAAAATCGACACTCAGCTCTGTGGCTACCAAAACAGAAAATATGGTATTGTTCCTCCACCCTAAGTGTGACCAGATCCCGGAAGTTGAGGAGACCATGGATAGACATATCAGATTCAAAATGAGAAGTAGAATTCATTTGGGTGATGCCGCTGGTTCTGGCGGGCAGAGCGTAGGTGCTCGGCGAACTGGTCTCGCCGTTTTACAGGAGGCCACATCCGGAGCACCGTACAGAGTGTCGCCTGATTTGAAAGGACTGTTTGGGTCCCTAATTGGTGGGGCTAGATGTAGCACTTGTTTTGTTCACAATGATATGTGCCGGGGGGGGGAATCAGTGGGCAGGAACGAATGGACAACAAGGGCCCAATTACACAATGGCTTCTCCGTGTGTCCCTGGTTCATTTTTATTTTTCCTTTCTAATTGGCGGCAGGAAAACTCTGCAAGAACGTGAGAGCAGCTTTAGTCTTAATCACGCTCAAGGTCCCGGGAGCAGCCTCCTCTCTGAGTCCCAATTCAACTGGCAGCAGGACAAAATCAGAAAGCCCTCGAACTCACTCACTCGTAATCGCACTCACAGGACTGAGAATTGCCTCCTGTCTCGCTCCCAATTGGACTGGGCCATCGGAAAAGTAAACACACATATATAACTCCACAGGAATCATGTAGGCCTCATAGAAACATCGTTGTGATAATAGCTCTGAGCTCAATGCAGTTCATTTAGGAAGGGTGGGACAATTTGAAGACACAGTCTTGGCCAGGCTGCCTGACAAATAAAATCGCCGGAGAAGGATAACCGCCAGGAAGGCCTCTGTGACGTTAGCAGTCAATCTTGTTTAGTGGCTGTAAGTAAAAGTCAGTGCCTGCAACTGGAAATGAATTTCCTTTCCTCACCTTTTCTAAATTCTGGTACGGCAAGAGTATTTATAAAAAGGTAACAATGAAGAATCACTGGCAATTGCTTTAATGCTCAGCAGTACCCGGGAAGACTTTGGGGAGGATAAAAGACAGACGGCGAGAGACTGAGGGAGAGAGACTAGGGGAGTGTGAATGGCAGACATTGAGTGATCGAGGCGGAGAGAATGGAAGAGAGTGGGATAACGGGATGAGAGAGACGGGGAGAGAGCGATGGTGGAGAGAGCGGCTGGGAGAATGAGAATCGGGGAGAGAGATGTGAGGAAGACGGGGAATGAAACTGGAAGAGAAGAGGCAGGGGTGAGAGGGAGACGGGGAGAACCAGATTATAGTGAGTGGGAATGGGGGAAAACACTGGGGACAGCGAAAGACACGGGGGAGTGCAAGCGAGACCAGTGCGAGCGAAGCCGATTTGGGAGAGGGAGAGAGACTGGGAGAGAGATGCTGAGCAGGCAGGGAGACCGGGGGAGAGAAAATGGAGTAAAACTAAGAGAAAGGGAGAGTAGGAGCGAAGAGAGCTAGTGCAGAGAGCGATCCGGGGGGTGGGGGTGTTAGGGGGAGTGACCTGTGGGAGCGGGAGACCGTGGTTGGGGTCCCGGAAGATTGACTGTGGGAAGAGGGAAAGAGAGATAGATTGTTTTAGAGATTGGCCCTATCCTCCAGCTCACTATGTCTGTGCTGACCATGAAGAATTTTTTTTTTACTGAATGTTTGCCTGCATGCGTGTCGGTCGCCTCATTGACTAAATCCCCGAAGGATTTAAACACCTTATTGCTTTTTGATCTATGTCTCCTCCTCCTTGTTATCCACACGTCTGAGAATATCGCCATGCCAACTTGCTGATATAATTCGCTCTATTTGTCTCTCTCTTAGTCGCCTGCCGTCCTTCTCTTCGGTTCTCTGTTGCGCTCCCTCCCGGCGCTCAATAACAGTTCAATTGCTGACAGCGGTCATAAAGGTATGTGCCTTTGCGGTATCGTGATAGATGTTGTGAAGCCGTGCATCATCCGCTCTAGCAACGGCTGTAGTAGTATCTGTATTCTTACCGTACGGTGTTTTGTGTTCTAAAGATCAGTTAAAGTTCACTAGCTGGAAGACAGTTGAAAGTGGCAGAGGGAATGAAAAGGAGAAGAATGGGAAGGAGGAGAACAAGAGCGTGTCCGTTAAGACGGGTCACGACAGGAGCAGGAGGGTTTCATGCAGACGATATTATACTCGGGGATCAGGCGGTGTTGTCAAAACCGAGAAGCAGGGGTAACAGGCTCGCCTGACCTTTCAATTTAATAAGAGAGGGAGATTTTATGCAAAGGAAAATTCTACGGGAAAGAATAAACAGAGGCGTACACCATTCATCAGGACTCTGAGTTTATGCATGTTGTTTATGGATTTCGAGGATCTAAGAGATTTTCTCATGTTTGATTTGTATCACTGTTCATCACATTGTTTGTCTTCTCTCTTCATAAAAATCCGATTCAACGGGTACTTCACCACATTCTTCAGTTCCTCTCTGAATTTGCTCTGAGTCAGTCCGTAAATACAAGTTTTGGTGCAGGAACTGAGAACCTGTAGCATCGCTGAAATATCTTCTGCGATGTAACAGGGGTCCGGGACAGAATAAACAAAACTCATTGAAATTCTTTGATAGATATAAAATGCCACTTCTGTTACCCACAACAATGTGAAACTACCGGATATGCTGAATAGCAAAATGACAGATTTATGACGGTTCGCTGTCTCCCTGTCCGTATCAGTCTCTCCACTCTTTTGTCCCCGGAGCCCCTTACGTGTTCGACTGGCCGCTAGAATCCGCCTGACAGTCAGTATATTGAACAGCAAAATCAGAAAGAATGGGGCACAAGGGGTTAAAATGTTGTAAAACAATTTAAATGCAGCCCATGCGGGATACTTTTCGAAACTAGATGTAAGAGCACAATACCAGGGAACACTATCAATTGGTACCATAGACTCGGATATAAAGCCCCACGGGACACTCCCCAAACTGGCCAGCACACTCACTGTCCCGATAACCACAGCCGCCGTTCTCTCGGTGCAATATTTTGCTTTCAGCTTCTCGTAGCAAATGGTCACAAATCGATCGACAATGAAAGCGACAGTCAGCCAGGCAGAGGTCGCAGTGCTCGCAAATACAAGCCATTCACCGAGACTGCACACAGGAGTGATGAAAATGAATGATCGGGGAAAATAAAACGATGCAGTCCACCCCAGCAGCGGATCCGAGATAACGACCAGGAGATCGGCCACTGCCATTCCCACCAGGTAGCGAGTGACACATTTGGAGAGACCGCACTTTCCCCGGCACAGGATCACAATCGCCACCAAGTTCGCTGGATGAGAGACAAGGAAAAGCAAGTTGAGAAAATTATTCCTCACATTGGCTAAATTGTTACTACCAAAAGATAGTTTTATTGTTGCACGTAACTCAGACAACCGTACAAGTACAACTGTAGACAATCAATTCGTTTAGTCTCAGCGGGCTGTGCAAATCCTGTATTTTCAAATACAGGGCATCTGCTACATGACCAAAGCACAGAAACACGAACATCAAATTATTGAACACCAACAGCTGGAAGAACGCTGTGCAACCTGTTCAATTCCACAGATGTTGGTCGATTCGCTAAATTCCTGCAGCAGTTTGTTTTCGATCCGTATCCCAGAATACACATTCCCGGTGTTTCCATTCCATTCCTGAAATGCAGAAAACCGGACTGGACAGGTGACAGTGGAAACCAGCGACAAAAGCGATCACAATTTTATAATTAAACTTCAATTCTCACCAACGGCAGGTGACACTGTGGCCTACCGGGAATTCCAAAGGCTGAAATAAAAGGACAGTAGACTTCCTCTATCTGCCAGATGAGAGAACAATCCATTTCAGTGAGAATGTATGAATTCTGTTGCTCCCGAATCCACAGCTCGGGCAGACACTTTGAGCTGATTTCGTCAAAACGGCGCTGATTTATACAAAGTATCGGTCTCCTGAGATACGGTTGCACCATTGACTAACTTTCTTCATTACAGCTACTAGAACAAACACTTTAATTTAAATTCATTGTCTCTGATGCAAGTATTCGGCCGACTGAAGACAACTACACCAACAATTCTTCGGCGTTATCTAAACAGTGATTCATCTGCAGGAAATAATGCGGGAGCTCTAATGACAAAGACTGACTTCATCTCGGAGCAGTCACATTTACAGATTTCAGGGATTTGCTGATTAATTGTACATCTGTAAACGAGGTGCACCGACACCGCCCGACCGACACCGAACTTCTGCCCCTGCGGTTTCCAATTTTGAATTGCCCTTCAGTGCTTCAACATCTTCCTGGCCAGATACAAACACACACACACACACACACACACACACACACACACACACACACACACACACACACACACACACACAGACACACACACACACACACACACACACACACACACACACACACACACACACACACACACACACACACACAAACGAAACATAGATACGAACAGAGAAAGCAACGAACAAATGAACACGTTGCTGATGTAGAAAAAAAGACGAGAACATCTGCAGATGTTGGAAATCCAAAGCAACACACACAATGGTCTGGCAAATCTCTGCTGAGTTCATCCAGCATTTTGTGATTTTGCTGATGTAAAATAATTGTATAAATATCACAAATCTGTCAGAGCTGTAACGAAAATTGAGAAAAAATGTTTTCAAGCTGCAAATAACTGAGCATACCGGAAACTAATTAAAAAAATTAGTCTCCCCCAGTATCAGAAACATCCTCTCCAAATCCTCTCTATCTAGGCAGTTCAATATTCGATAGGTTTCAATGAGATCCGCCTTCATTCTTCTAAACTCAAGAGAGTACAGGCCCTGCACCATCAAATTCTCCTCATTGATAAACACTTTTTTCCCATGGATCTCTATAGACCCTCTCCAATGCCAACAGATCTTTTCTTAGATAATGGGCCCAAATCTGCTCACAGTGCTCCAAGTGTGGTATGACCAATGGTTATAATGCCCCAGGATTACATCCTTACTCTTATATTTTTGTGTAATACTGAAACTTGTCGTAAAGCCATCAATTCAGTCACCCAAATCATTGACAGATAACATGAAAAGAACCGGCTCCGACAAAGACCCCAGTGGAACACTACCTATAGACTGCAGAAAAAAACAGAAAAGACCTCTTATTCTCAATCCTTCTCTTCTGCCAGTTAACCAACCTTCTATCTATACTAGTATCTTTCCTGTAATGCCATGGGCTCTTAATTTGCTAAGCAGACACATGTGCGGCACCTTGTCAAAGCCCTTCTGAAACTCCTATTAATCAACATCCACAGATTTTCTGTTGTCTATCCTGCTTGTTCTTTCCTCAACGAATTCCAACAGATTTGTTAGGCATGATTTCCCCTGAAGGAAACCATTCTGACTTTGCCTGCTTTACCATGTGCCTCCAACTACACCAAAACATCATTCTTAATAATGACCCCAATACCTCCAACTACTGAAGTCAGGATGACTGGCTAATAATTCTATTTCATTTGCCTCGCTCCCTTAAAGTGTGGAGAGATATTTGCTTTTTTCCAATACTCCAGAGCCATTCTAGAACCTAATAATTCTTGAAAGATCTTGACTAATGCCTCAACGACATCCGCCGCTACCTCTTTTAGAACCCGAGAGTGTAGTACATCTGGTCCAGGTGACTTACCTAGCATTCAAACTTTCAACCTCCAAAGCACCTTCTTCTTAGTAATAGCAGCAGCACTTAATTCTGCCTCCGATACTTTTGGATTTTTTGACAAACTCCTAGTGTCTTTCACAGTGAGGACATGCAGAAAATATGTATTAAGTTTGTCTGCCATTTCTGTTCCCCCATTAATATCTCGCCAGCATCATTTTCCAGTGGTCCGATATCCACTCTCGTCTCTCCTTTACTTTTTATATTTTTGAATTAATTGTTTTGGTATCATCATATTATTGGCTCTTATGTTCAGATCTCTCTTTATAAATTATTGTTAGCTTTGTAAATACATCACAATCCTCTAACTTCCCACAATTTTTACTGTATTATTTGTTCTCTTTTTTTCCCTCTACGCTGTTTTTGACTTCGGTTGTCAGCCACTGTTACCTAATACTCCCTTTAGAATACTTGAGGATGTATCTATCCGGCGCCTTCTGAATTGCTCTCAGATACACCAACCATTGCTGTTCTGCTGTAATCCCTGGAACTGCCCCTTCCAGTTAAATTTGGCCAGCTCCTCTCTCATGCTTCTGTTACAGTGTTCCTTTTTTTTCCACTAAATTACTAATATATCTGACTTTATTTTCTCCCTCCCAAACTCCAGAGTGAATTTATCATATTATGATGCCTGACTCGTAAGGGTTCCTTTACCTTAATCACTCCAATGAAATCTGGTTCATAACACTGCACTCAATCCAAAATTGCCTTTCGCCTGGTGGCCTCAACCACAAGCGGTTTTTCAGAACCCCAACGTGTACGCTTTCTACAAATTTCATCTCTTGGGCTTCGACACCAACCTGAATTTATCAATCAACCTGAATATTGAAAAACCCCACGACTATTGTAATATTTTCAAATTTACACGCCCCTTCTGTCTCCTGTTGTAAGTTGTACCCCACCTTTAGGCCACTGTTGGAAGGCCTGGATATAACCCCCATCAGGGTCTTTTTTTACCCTTGCAGTTTCTCCATTACTCACAAGAATTCTCCATCTTTTAATTCAATTTTTTCCTATTTCTAAGGATCTGATTCAATTCTTTACTAACAAAGCCATTCCATCCCCTTTACCAATCTGCCTGTCCTTTCTATACAATCTGTCTTTTGACGTTAATCTCCCAACTATGATTTTCTTTCAGCAACGATTCAGTGATATCATATCTGCAAACTCTAACCTCAACCTCATTCCACATACTGTACAGTGAGCTTTCAATTATGACATACATTCTTTAACCTCTTCGACTTTGCCACCATGTTAGACTTCAAATCATCCCAGTGACTGCAACTTTGCCCTATCACCTGCCTGTCCTTCCTCACAGTCTCACTACACACTGCATTTACTTGTTTACCAACTGCCCCGCCTTCAGACCTAAAATTCCAGGTCCCATCCTCCCTGCCTAATTAGTTTAAACTATCCTCCACATCTCCAGCAAACCTGCCCACAAGGATATTGGTGCCCCTTAGCTTCAGGTATCAACTATCATTTTTCTACAAGTCATAACTTCCCCTCTTAGACTATTAGTTTCAAGAAAATTAGACCACCGTTTTTTAGCTTTCTCATGGGTTTCATAACTAGGGGAAATCAACAATGTTAAACCACCAATAACATGGTTCCTTAGCATTATGTTTTGAAACACATGCTGTTGATCTGACGTAACTCAATCCCAGATTCTTCTCTCCTTCCGGTACTTTGCTTCATTGCAACTTTTGACTGCAAGTTTATGAGATTGGATGGCTGTTCACGCTATAGAAGATGGATGATCCTGTGCATCTTTTTTTCTTGCGTCCTTTCTGGGATTTCTATTATTCATATAGTTTTTGCTTTGAAGGTACGTGCACATATGGGAACAATGGGATCTGAGGTTTTCCATCATTTTAAGTGCATAAAGGTGGACCAATCTAATGAAAACATGTTTACAATGTCGGGCATCATCTTCATTCGTTTAGGTACTAGCAATTAACTATTAATTCATAATTAATTGTACGTACAAAAATTATCTCTGTGATTCCTGTTTATAAGTAAGTCCCTCAGCAATAATCTTGAAGTTTTTTTTCAGCAAATGGTCTTCTGTGTTCTTGTTGGTGAGACTTCAATTAGAAATCCTTTATTGCTTGTTTGCTAATATTTCTCCTTTTTCTACTATTTTCTACGTTTAGGCCGCTTCAATGCTAACTCAGAGGGAAAGGATGTCTAATTTAACGCAGACAAATTCATCTCTCAGCAACCGAACATACATTGAAAGAGGGAGCGCTTACAAAACAGTTGAAGTAATCTTCATTGTGATTGTAACATTATCTTTGAGTCTGGTGACCATTATCGGAAACATTCTGGTTATGCTTTCTATCAAAGTGAATAGACAGCTACAAACAATTAACAACTATTTTATTTTCAGCTTAGCCTCTGCTGATTTGATTGTTGGTGTGTTCTCCATGAACCTTTACACCATTTACATCGTCTTTGGCTACTGGCCCATGGGCCCAGTGGTGTGTGATTTATGGCTGGCTCTAGATTATGTTGTTAGTTATGCATCTGTCATGAACCTTCTTATCATCAGCTTTGACCGATACTTCTGTGTGACAAAGCCTCTCAGCTACCCTGTGAAGAGAACCACCAAGATGGCACGGATGATGATTGCAGCTGCTTGGGTGCTGTCATTTATCCTGTGGGGCCCTGCCATTCTCTTCTGGCAGTTCATTGTAGGTGGGCGGACAGTTGAAGTGGGTGAGTGTCATGTACAATTCTTCTCAAATCCAGTTGCCACTTTTGGCACTGGAATAGCATCCTTCTATCTACCGGTTATTACCATGACTATTTTGTATGTGCACATATCCCGTGCTAGCAAGAGTCGGATCAAGAAGGATAAGAAGGAGACAGAGTCAAACAAAGGCACCATTTCTCCCAGTCCAGTGCGAGGCAAAACAATGAAACCGAATAACAACATTTCAAGTGCACCTGAAGGGTTGCAGAATGTCAAAGTACAAAATGGCAAGGCAGCTGGTGAAGTAATGACGAATCATTGCGGCCAAGAAGAGGAAAAGGTGGTCTCAAATCCCTCGACTTCCCTCAGTGTCGTCCCTTCTATCCAGAAGGAGGAAGGAAAGATGGATGAGAGCACAAATGTCTCCACCACACAAAGACATTTTAGCAACGGAAGCTCCAGCATAAAGGTCATCACGAAATCCCAAAAGAGTGACTACTGTGCTACCACAGTTGAAGTGGTGTCAGAAAACAGCACCAAGAATGGTAAAGCCAGAGAGCTTACCGCAGCCCACAACATCATTAAAATGACAAAGACCCCTGCTGAGAAAAAGAAGGGAGCTGTAACCCGGGAGAATAAGGTGACCAGGACCATCTTGGCTATTCTGCTGGCATGTATCATTACCTGGACCCCATACAGTGTCATGGTACTCATTAACACGTTATGTTCAGTCTGCGTTCCTAACACTTTATGGACTATTGGATACTGGCTCTGTTACATCAACAGTACTCTCAACCCAGCCTGCTATGCACTATGCAATGCTACCTTCAAGAAAACCTTCAAACATCTTCTCTTCTGTCAATATAAAAACATTGGTGCAACAAGATAAAATCAACAGCAAGCTCATCTCCATGAACATTTTACACATCTTATAGATGACATTCAAAATGTTTATCACAAATGTATGTAAGTAAAATGTTCAACACGCCAAGGTATGGCTCAATTAGTCATTATATGTAATACGGTGAAAGCACTCTTGAGTTATGTCCAATGAATTTCTAATTTTTGTTTAATTGACGAGTGTGCTGTTTATTATAAAGTTTCTGTGTGAAATCGTAAATGAATCTGCCTAAGTTTCAAGTATAGTGCGTTCCAGTTAATTGGGGCACACTGGGAATTGTACATTTTGGCCCGATTAAACGGCTGCACTAATGAGCCAAAGCTTCATGGAAATAGACAAACTACCTTTTGAATAAGTAACAAACTATGTATTTAGAGGAAATACTGAATAAATTAGAACACAACAAAAATCACTACGGTATATAAAACTGTATTAGTTCCTAATTATTATGGTGGAGATCAATAAGTGTACACTGACGTGTTCTTTTGATTGACTGTAAATAAGGAATATCATCAGAGACACCAAGTGCAGATTGTGGACAGCTTTCAAACAGTGCTATCGATGATTGGAACCTCCAAATCCTTATTTTAATTGTAACATTCCAGATGATTGCTGATACATTTAAACTAATCATAGTACCGAACTAGATGAAGATTTGAAATCGCTTAACTTCTCCCCAGCCGTCTCTGGCATCCGCAAGCCTGAATGCTTGAAACCGCAGTGAGCAAAACAGTTCCAAATTGTCTTACTGTTTATCATTTGCCTACGATCAAAGACAATAATCACTGCTTTTTGAATACGAACACACAAGTGAAGCCACTTAAAATGGTTGCTTTAATTACGGCGTAGTGTATAATGGCCGCATACTTACATGTGACTGACGCTAGTTAGGACCTGTTTGGCAACAGATTCCTGCCCAAATAAGTGGAATATTTTCCCAAATAAACAGAGAAATTCATTTATTTTTGATTTTTTTTTTCATTTATTGTCCAAAAAAAGCGGCTGCTCCAATTAACCAATGCTCCAATAAATGCCATTAGACAGAATTATAAAATTAAACATAGGCACATTTAAGGGGTAATGTTCATTTTTATAACATTACTCAGTATCAAAAATTGTATTTTGTACTTTTAATAACTTTGTGCTTCTAATGGATACCCACTACATTACCTTTTAGTTAGTAGTTCTGATAGGTTGCTTCAAATCTTAATCACTTGGTATAGGGGGGGGGGGGCGTTGGTGGCGGACCTAAATGAATGGCACAGCCACTGAGGGACTAGGAACAGAGCTAGGTGTGTCAAGAAAGCAAGGGAAGACAGGAATACATGACGCTGGATATTAACACAGGCCCTGGACGAGACTAGGATTTCGGGCCTGCTCTAGGACTTGGACTAGGAACAAGGGACCCGGACGTGGAACTTGGAACTTGTAGTCTGGGCTAGGGCTCCGAGCCCGAGACTGGACATGCACCCGAATCCTGGGTCTTGACTCGGGCTTGGGCCCCGGATCTAGGCGAGGACAAGACGCGGCCTCAGGTTGTGGCGTGGTTAACGGACTGGACGTGAGACTCCAGGACTGGGCGGAGGAACTCCAGCACCGGGCTGGGGCATGTTGCCCTGGGTTGCGCGATGTATAAGGACAGGAAGAGGCACATGGACGGGACAAGGGACTCCAACACAGGACGAGGGACCTCCAGCACCGAGCTGGGCGAGATACTCCTCGGCTGTGCGAGGCAAAGGACAGGAAGAGACACACGGAAAAGCACGAGAACAGGCAGCGGCCGCATCGGGAGCACCGGACGCATTTTGCCACACAGGTCGACTCACAGATGAATTTTCGCCTCACCTGGAAGGACTGTCTGCGGCCATGAATGATTGCGATGGAGGAGGTATAAGAGCAGGTGTAGCACTTGTTCCGCTTACAATGATAAGTGCAGGGAGGGAGATCTGTGGGAATTGATAGGGTGTATGAATGGACAAGGGAATCGCATGGGGAGGGATCTCTGCGGAAAACAGAAACTTGGTGGGGGGGGGGGGGGTTGCGGAAAGATGTACTTGGTGGTGGGGTGCTCCCAGTGCGGCCTTCTATATATTGCCGAGAACCGACGCAGACTGGGAGACCGTTTCACTGAACGCCGACGCTCTGTCCGCCAGAGGAAGCAGGATGTCCCAGTGGCCATAGCTTTTAATTCCACGTCCCATTCCCATTCTGATATGTCTATCCACGCATCGTCTACTGTCAAGATGAGACAACACTCAGGTTGGAGGAATAACACCTTATATTCCATCAGGGTAGCCTCCAACTTGATGGCATGAAGATTGATTTCTCTAACATCGTTAATGCCCCTCCTCCCCTTCTTACTCCATCCCTTATTCATTCATTCGTTTATCTATCTATCCGCTTAATTATCTATCTCTATCTCTCTATCTATCTATCTGTCTATCTATCTATCTATCTATCTATCTATCTATCTATCTATCTATCTATCTATCTATCTATCTATGTATCTATCTATCTATCTATCTCTATTTATCTGTCTATCTATTTATTCATTTATTTGTTTGTTTATTCATTTATTTATTTCCCCTTTTTTTCTTTCACTATCTCATTTCTCTCTCTCTGTCCCTCAAACAATACTCCTTGCCTGCTCTCCATCTCTCTCCAGGGCTCCACTGCCCATTTCTTTTTTTCCAGCCTCTCATCTCCTGATCCTCTCCCTTTTACAGCCTGGTATCCCTTTTGCCAATCAACTTTCCAGCTCTGA
Organism: Hypanus sabinus; assembly: GCF_030144855.1. Taxonomy (NCBI): domain Eukaryota; kingdom Metazoa; phylum Chordata; class Chondrichthyes; order Myliobatiformes; family Dasyatidae; genus Hypanus; species Hypanus sabinus. The sequence goes on from NW_026779667.1 coordinate 13,726, forward strand.
GCTTTATCCCCTCCCCATCCTGTCTTCTCCTATCATGTCGGATGTCTCCTCCCCTCCCACTTTCAAATCTCTCACTATCTCTTCTTTCAGTTAGTCCATTTCAGCTGTCCAAGAATCACACTCTCGTAAAGTGGTGATGAAAAGGAATTTAAATGATGGCACCGACTCACTCAGTCAGTAATAAAATCGAGTGCATTGTTTAGAAATGGGGTCAGCGGTGTACCTTTGCATGTGGAGTAACTCTGGGCAAGCGGCCTGCACCTTGGGCTGCGGATGTACGATTCATTCAGTAGGTCACAGAAAGTTTCGAGAAAAGTGGATTTAAGTAATGACTTTCACTGTTAAGAATGTTAGACGAGTGAAATTCCTGATTCCAGAAAACATGTGAGCAATGTCAAAGAGCATAGAGGAATGCACATTAACCTTGCAAAGAGATTGGAGCCCATCCACTGATTCACAGAAGTGCTGAATAATTTCATTTTGGGTTGATGACCCAGTGCCTTGCAACTCATATCTCAAATCCTGATGCAGCAGAGGCAAACGCCAACCAAGTGTATGTGTGTGATGTGAAAGCTCAGATTTTCACTGTCTAAACTCAGGATGTGGCCAACATGGTGAGAATAATAATGTTCGAAAGCAATGACAGGATGTTGTAGCAATATAGCAATCTCATCTCGTTCACAGGGCTAGGGTAGCTGGACTGTCATGTGGAGGGAGCAGCAGTGGCATTGTGCAGTAAAGACTGCATTCATTATCCCACCATTTTCATTCTACCAGTTGTCTTGTCATTATAAGAAGGGATATCCAAGCCTCACAGGATAATCAGGGGCCCTTCTCATCAGAAATGATGCCAATCTTGAAGGGAGGGTACAGCTCAGAGACAGCCTTATAGACCGACAATTGCACACCAAAGCCATTTGCAGTCTCCTTCACTAATGTTCCTTACATTCAGCCCAGCCAGTACTACCGTTGATTTTGCTCTGCATGAATCTGCTCCCAACTTTCTTCAATAATTCCATCAAAGTTTCAAAGGTCTAATTTAATGTCAGAGGAATGCATGCAATATACATCCTGAAATGCTTTGTTAGGAAAAATCCACCAAAACAAAAAAGTGCCCCAGAGAATAAACGACAGTTAAACACGAGAAGACCAAAGAACCCCTCCCGTGCATAAGCAGTTGCAAGCAATAATCCCCCCTCCCCCAACGACAAAAAAAAAATAATTTGCGCCGCCACCAAGCAGTCAAGTGTGAGCAAAACAATAGCAAAGACACAGACTTGCAGTTACCCCAAAGACTTCAAGTTTCAGCCAGTCTTCGACATATCGCAGGTTTTCTCTCTTCCTAATAAGGAAGAGGGAGGCGTCTCCATCAGCAGACAACTGTATTTCCTTCCTCACAAACTCTATTTCGTCTCCACATATGTGCGTCAGTATTATTTACTTAAGACGACTTCTGTCAAGGAAATTTTGTTTTCTACCTTCTTACCTATCTTTGGATAAGTAAGTTAGATTTTTATGGTGACGGACTTGTGCTGTTAGCCTCTGTCTGCTCCAGCTGACCACTGGAGCGATTCTGTCGCCATCCACATAGGTAAAGACAATAAGGGTAAAAAAGTGCCAAGATTGGATTGATAAAACCGGTTTGGAATATTTAGTTTGTATTGGTTTGTATTTCATGTTGCAGCTAAACACGTTTTTGTAGAATAGTGAATGAGGATGTGTTTTACCGCTGCAGTTGAACGAATTGGTACTGAAATGGAGGAGCACTCAACCTGGCCAAGCATGCTGCTTCTTTTTCTCTTTCTTCTTGTTCCCCTTCTGCTTCTGAACCACAACCCTCACCACAACTTTCTCTTAGCGTCTAGCTGCTTGACACGGAAATGGTTAACAAATGCAGAACCCCTGGAAAGGGAAGACTGTGAGACACACAGCAGAATTCGGGACATAGAATTATCAAAAAGTACAGCACAGAAACAGACCATTCAGCCCATCGAGGGGGGACCGCACAATTTAAACTTCCTACTCCCATCGACCTGCACCAGGACCATAGCCCTCCATACCTCTACCATCCATGAACCCATCCAAACTTCTCTTAAATATTCAAATTGAGCTTTCATGTACCCCTTGAGCTGGCAGCTCCTTTCCCACTCAAAGAACTTTCTGAGTGAAAAAAAGTTTCCCCTCGTGTTCCCCTTCAACTTTTCCCTGTTTGCTACTGCTGTGTATTGGAGAGCTTCTTCTGGCTGGTGTGGGCAGTAGAATCTTTGTTGCAACTCAACAGTTGCTTGCTCGTTTACAGTTTTGTCTGGTAGCAATGTGGCATTTGTGTGTGCAGCAATCCCTGTGTTGCAGACTATGTTGTAGACATTAACACTTGAACTCCCATAACTGATTTTTGGTTAGTTCTGTTGGTTCAGCTGCAGACTGCATCAGAACATTATGTACAGCCACTAGCCATCTCAAAAGCTCCAGGCACCATTATGTAGTTGTGTCAATTCACTGATTGGTCGTGAACTGTCTGGTCACCAAGAGAGAGTTTATTCCTCTTGGTCAAGTTACATGAATATCAGGCGTTCCCAGCCTTTCATATGCCATAGAAGGATCCCATTACACAAGGGGTTTCTGGATGACCGATTGGCATCTAGAACTTTAATCTGACATCTGCAGAGTTGTGGACTGATCACGCTGCATAGTGAAGAAGCTTGCACAAAGCTATTCATAGTTTTCATTCTTGCTTCTCTGGCATTGGAAACTCTCAGTTACGCAGGTGACAGCCAGTGCATTGCCTCTTCTGGTTTGAGCTTCTAATTAAGGCTGCAGAATGTGACAGATTTGAGTGAGAGCATCTTTACTGAGCCACCAATGACTGGTAGATGGTTCTTTTACTGATTTTCAGAGAATTGTTCCTGAATATTTTGCGTATAAGAGCCCTTCTTCAAAGAGACTTCCCGCACTGTCTCCCGCAGCTTCCTCTCTCATCAAACAGCTTGTTCTTTTCTCTATGCTCTCTGCTCATTCGGCATAGAGAAAGAATACCTGCTAATCCAAGCCCCCAACCCCCCCCCCCCATATCTGGGAGAAACTGGTGCCTGCGGAAGACAAAAGCTTCGTGGTTTGGCACATCATTCCCTGTACACTGCCCAAGAGTAAACATTAGACACAACCAAACTTTTGTGGATTTCCAGTTCAGTAATTAGAAAAAAAAAATCAAATCTCTCAGCGTATTCACAACTAAGCTGGATTCGTCAAAAAGTTTAGGAGTATTTCAAGATAGCCTGCTGTGCTAGAAGGTTTAGTGTTATCAGTGCAAGTGTCTTGGGATAAATAGGACTGCATCACCGCACTGCATAGACACTTATCACAATGACGAAAGGATTGAACCTTTGTATCGGTGTCTAAAGGAATGAAAGATTTTATTCCCATTGCACGTCAGGATATTCTGAAATAGCTGTCCAGTTTTGAAAAGGAAAGTGGGTTCTGAGGAGTCTCGAAGCTTTTGATTGTTTTCTGCTTGCTGTGAATAGGATGTCTCAGGGGTTTGTTTGTTTCTTGATTTCCTGGACTTGGGCTACTGCACCGAGATTGGTGTGCCTGTGTTTTGTCTTTTGTTTCTGCAGAAACCAGTTCATCCCAGATATGAAGGGGATTCGGAATCATTCTTCTTTTGTGATGAAGAATGTGGTGAGGGCTTGGAGAAAGAGGGCAAGCAACTCAAAGAGGGAGAGAAAGGAAAGAACACTAAAGGGCTTTGATAACTGCAAGGAATATACAGAAGCATTTCATCCACCTAAACATCAATAAGAAACAGTGTATCAGGAATCTGTGTATCTAGAAATATGTTCTCTCCAAAACCTGCCACCTGTACCAAACAAATATAAAAAGAGTTATTGTGTTCAGTTGGCAGTGAAGGGATTGTACTCTTGTCATGCTGCATCTGTATGGAATTTTAATTCCCACATACACTTGAGCACCATTTACTAAACCTCAGGAAGAGATGCTACATGCAAAATAAGATAAGTCATTTGTTATTATTTTAATAAATGGATCCAGAAAAATAATCTACCTTGAAAATTACACACTTAATTTGTCTTCTTCAATAAATATTAAGAGAGGAAATCTGTTTTGTTTGCAGTTACTTCACTGTATCCTTACTCAATATACTGTGTTAAGATTTACAGCTCAGATTTATGGTCGAATAAATAGAGAATACCACAATAATTTGTTGATCATGTCTTGTTTTAAAATATCGAAAACAAAATATCTTTTGAGCTATTATGCTTTTTAGAAATTCTCTAGCTTGATTACCCCTGATTTTGAACGCTGGAAGTTATGCTGAATTAGATGTTACAAACTTCTCAATGCAAATGATCAGCACATTCTTCATGTATGTAATTATTGATACCTCTATGAATACTGCCTTGCTCTTCGACAAGGTCATTTGCAGAGTGCTTCTTTCATTCAAGTATGTGTCAAGTGGAAATGTCTTTCCTCGGGTCAGTACCAGTTAATCAATAACAATATCTTACTATTAAAATTCCCTGGGACAATAGGGTTAAGGTAAGGTGCCGATCGCATCTTACATTTCACATCGTTGTCGTCCTTCAGTTTCCCATCATTGTGATTGAATGAAAGGAATGTAAAACTGACATGTATCACCCTCATCTTTTTGGGTAACACTATCATGCTCGCTGATGACTCTCTGATTTCTATTAACGTCGTTTGACAAATGTGTTCGTTAATACCCTCAATATGCATGCAAAGATAATGTACTGACTTCTCATTTCATTCAAGTATCATTATTTGAAATGACTGCCTTACATTGTGAATCCATGAATGAGACAAAGTCTACAGGATAGATCTTGGCACTGTGGTATGAAAATTACACTATTTTCTGGTTAGGAGACGCAGATGCATCACAGCGATGCAGCCCTTGACTAGTGATCGTATTTGGCTTAGTGATAGATCTATCAGGCAAAACTGCTTCGTCAGCATGGTGATGTACATAATTGAACAATAATTCAGTGAGGAGGAATGGATCTAATGGCAAACTGAAATGCTGACATAAATCCAGGAACTAGTAACCAACTAAAGGAAATGGGTGAGTTTCAAATCTGCATTGAAATGTTGAGAAAGGTAGATTATACAGTATATTCAACTGAAGATTTTTCAGTTACACGTTCTAACTAATTATTCGCCACTTGGTTTTTCATTACTTGGTAAAAATAAAATCTTCCCTTACAGTTTGCAAAGCGAAGGAACGTTGTTAATAACAATGATCGGTTGCATTGAAGCACACTTGTGCTTTTCAGTAAATTATCTCATTGGATGCACAGAGAACATAATTGTATTCAGGAAGTTTTATTTAATAAATTATGCATCAATGACAAATTACTAGAATCCAAAAAATGAAACAGATTATTCATGACATCGTAGTTATTGATAGGAAAATATCAAATGTAGGAATAGCAAAATAATAATGATATATATGTGAATTCACATTATATGTCTGCAGTTTTCTTAATAATTGGTCACTGTCTTGTGCACTAACTATGAGACTGACATAAATCTGCATATACAATATTTATGAGTGTTAAGAACAAGAATATAGACATATATTTATACGGAACAAAAAGACTGATGTGCGTGTGTTGCACATGATGTATAGTTATTTATATTAATTAGTGCTAATCGTTGCATTACTGTGCAACAGAATTTAGAAACAACAGCATGTGAAACGAGAAAGTTATTCAATGGAAGTTCAACATGATAGAAATTCCTATTTCCAGCAAAGTGATATGGACAGTCCACAGTGCCTTTATGTACAGCAAATGAGATTGGCCAAAAGTGGCATTGTAGTTGATATGAGTAGACATTGCTTACAATATTCTCATGCACATATTACGTGGGTAACACACCACATGTGCTCATGCAGTGCTAAAACTGGGATGCAGTTCCTTTATTTTACATTCAAGATTTTTTTTAATGCATTGGAGGAAATAACAGTATTGTTGTTCTTTTTTCAGTGGAGTGAAAGCTTTGCTGGCATTCACTGTTAATCCCTCATGATTCTGGGTAGACTTGTGGCTATGGGTCAAAATGCATTGAGATATGGGCGCTGAGTGCATCTAATTTCGTGTGAGGCGACATGTCACCATCTCCTACAACTGTTCCGTTCTCTTTGAATCGTGGCGTAACGAATCATATGTATGCAGGAGCTCAGATTGCACAGCGTGCAGCACAGTTCCAAATGGCAACACGGCTGTTCGCACAATGGGCACTCTTGCAAATATACAATCGGTGACAACACGCAGCACAAAATATATATCAAGAGTGTAGTGTTCTCTCACAGGGGTAAAAACTCTGAACTAAACACCAAGTATAAACCGAAGTCAAATGAGGCGCGATCCCAGTAAGATTAACCGTTTACTGTTCACTCTTCCACATTAACGTATGGTGAAAACTGTTGATAAAACAATACAAAATATATACAGAATTTGTTTCCTTCTTGGCATAGCAGTTACATCATAAATACTTGTAAAAAGTAAAACTGCAAACTATATTACATTAAAGTCCAACACACAGTCAGAATCTACCTGCGCCATCGACTGGCTTGAAATACACTTCAGCACAAACTATCCACAACCCTTTAAATAACAAAGAACATACACTTTATCAACCGACATTACTTTTAACAGAATCAGTGCTAACATTTTTTACTTCAAAATATCGATTATCTTATGAAATTACGGCATTGCTTCTATGATGTTTCTAGTGAGTAGAATGAAAACTTTTCCCGCACTGATCCTGCAGACAGAAGCCCCCTCCTTCCCGTTTCTCCAAACGGGTATTTTCACTCAAGACGCCAAAAAATCGGGTGTGACATCATCACACGCCGCGATATATCACAGACAACGAATTTACTTACAACAACCATAACTTTAACTGGAAAACGATTACAAACGAATTACTAAAGCGAAAATATAATAAACTAAACGAATGCCTTAAGGGCGACACACTCCCCGCCTGACCTTTGTAAGGTCACTACGAACAAAATACAAACTTCAATCTCTAAATCAGTTCTTAGGTAGAAGTAGAATGACTTCTGCAACTGGCCTTTGGTATGTTTTCACATCAACTTGGTCGGAAGTTTTCAAATCAACCTTCCTGACATGTTCATCCCTATTAGGGAAAGTGGTGGTGATTCTGGCCGTTGGCAAGCAGTTACGGGCGGTCTACTTGTCCATGAGCAGGACTAAATCTCCAACTTGAAGATTCCTGTGTGTTGCAACAAAGGCAGATATTGATATTTCCAACGAGACCAGAACTGATTTGCGAGCGCCTGAACCTGCCTCCATTGTTTTGTGTACAATCCTTATCGTAGAAGACCCCAGGTGGAGGAGGAGCTCCTGTCTTCTGCGTAAGGGGCATTGATGGCGAGAGTATGAAGGGGTTTTCCGGGTCAGAAGAGACAGCTAGGAGTGATCGTGCATTTATAATCGCTGTGATCTCTGCCATTAGTGTGCATAGTACTTCATGGGTCAGTCGGGTGCGTTGCTGCAGAAACATTGAATCAAGGATCGTTCTGGCGATACCAATCATCCGCTCCCATGCGCCTCCCATGTGAGAGGCGTATGGTGTGTTGAACTCTCAGTTGCATCCCTGCTGACTGAGGTACCTTTGCACCGTTTTGTCCATCCTGAGCTCCTTGGACACTCCAACAAAGTTCGTGTCGCAATCAGACCTTAACTTTTTGCAGGGCCTCTTAGTGCAAAGAAGCGCCTGAGAGCATTAATGCAGCTGGATGTAGCGAAAGATTCAATGCCTTCAATGTGTACCGCTCTCGAACTAGTGCAGCTGAATATGATGGCCCACCGTTTGCTCTCTGCTTGTCCTCCTCTACTGCGTCTACTGGTGATAGTCCAGGGACCAAATACATCGAGTCACACATGCGTAAAAGGAGGGCAGGCTTCAAGGCGTTCTGGTGGGAGGTCCGCCTTACGTTGAACTTACATCTTCCCTCGCAGTTTCCTGCAGGTTACACATTTGTGGAGTACCGAATTGATCACTGTTTTCCCTCCCAAGTTCCACAGTCCCGCTGCCCGGATTGCTCCTTCCGTCAGGTGACGGCCTTGATGCCTTACCTGTTCATGGTGATGGCGCGTAAGCAGTAAGGACAAGTGACTGTCTTTGGGCAGGATTACTGGGCTCTTTTCTTCAGCTGAAATGCGAGAGTGTATTAAACTGCCTCCATTGCAAATAAGATCGTACTTCAGGATCGGGTTGAGTTTCCTCAAAGGGCTGTCCTTTGGTATTGGTTTATTAGCTTGGAGGGCCGAAAACCCATTTGCAATGGCTGCTCTTTGAGTTCCTTTAAGGATTACGTCATTTGTCTGGGCCAATTCGTCCGCAGTGTACCAACGTCGGAAATGAAGCTGTTTTAGATCTCGAAGTGAATCTCTCCAAGCCTCCCATTTGCTTGTCCACGGGTAGGGGAGTATCCTAGTCGGAGAGCTCAGAGTTAAGTTCCCTGAGAAGGGCTCTTCCTTGGATCGTAACTGGTGCCAGTAGACCCAAGCTATCGAAAACACTGTTGACAGTGGAGAGAACTCCACGGCGGGTGAATGGCTTGATCGCGGTCTGCACGGAGAACGTGAATGTATCAGTTGTAATCTCCCAAAGGAAGCCCAGACTCCTTTGTGTGGGTATGGTTTCTCCATCTAAATCTAGGTCTTTGATTGCCGGAGCACAGTCACCGTGTGGAAAGTCTCCATTACTGCCTGACAGTTTGATGCGAACTTGTGCGTGCGGAGGTTTGACTCAGCGAGTGAGGCTTGTGTATGTCGGAGCAGATCGATTGCTTCGTCTTCTTTCTGTAGTGATATCAAGCCGTCGTCGACATAGAAGTGCATTTCTCCAAACATAACGGTGTCATCGCCGTGCTCCTCTGCGCCCTCTCTGATGAAAGGAGGGAATTTCTATGGTCTTCCTGTACTAAGAACCAATGGAACATCTGCTAGATGTCCGCTAGGATTGCGACCTTCTCCTTCCGGAAGCGCAGCCGGACCCCAAGAAGGGAATTGTTGAGATCGGGGCCTGTGAGGAGCACGTCATTAAGTGAGGTACCAGCGCACTGAGAACTGGAGTCAAAGACCACCCTGATCTGATTGGGCTTTTGTGGGTGGTAAACCTCAAACGTTGGGAGGTACCAGCACTCCTCAGTGACGGTGCTACCTCGGCCTTTCCATTAGCGATGATCTTCTCCATGAATGCTACCTATTGTTGCTGCATCTCAAGTATCCTTTTCAGGGTTCGTTGCAAAGATCTGAACAGCTTGACTGACTGTTCTTCGTTGCTTGGGAAGCGCTGTCCTGGTTCTCTGAAAGGTAGTCGGGCAACTCAGTTGTTTGTTTCGTCTCTGAACACCTGGGGTCCATTATTTTTAAGAAGATGTCGTCTTGTGCTGGATGAGCAAGTTTATTATCATGCTCAGTTTGAGCGAAGACTAACTATCCCAGAGTCTTGTCGGTTACTTTACCACCCTTGTGAAAGCCTTGTCGTGCTTTCTGCATGCACATGAAACTTCTGTAGGGTTGAAAAATTCAATGGCGGTCACTCTCCAGCATGTTGGTCTTGAATGTGTTAACTATTTGTCTGTATACATTGCCAAGGCACACCTCTCCTATCACCACCCAGCCCAGATCCAGGCTTTGGGCAAAGGAGGTGTCGTGTGGTCCATTGACCTGCTGCCTGACCTTGTGCACAGGAGAACGTCTCTTCCGAGTAGCAGGAGTATTTCTGATTTTGGATCCAGTTCTGGGATGTGCCTGGCGATGGGGTGTAGATGCGGTTGGTGTCGCACTGCGCTTGGCGTCGGGATCTCGGTGCGGTTATTCAAAATTTCATTGCTCTCTAAGAGTGAAGGGAGACAGATGGCAACTTTACCATCCAGCGACTCGAGCTGGAAGCCCTCTGCCTTCCTGCCATATGTTCCTACGCTGCCTGAGCAAATTCTAAGGTAGTATGGGAACTGAACACTCTCAATGTTGAAGAAGTCAAAGAACTCTGGTCTGTCATTGTTGGATCAGATGTAGTGAATACAGAAGCTCTGTAATTTCATTCGTTTGCACTGATTGGACGATCCTGCATGCGGTGATTGAATTACTTTGCTTCATACTGCCGTGAGCTTCGATAAGAGCTGCTTTACCTTGTGACGGACTGCATCAATTTGATGCACACACAGAATGCTGGAGGATCTCAGCACGTCAGTCAGCTTTTATCGAAATGAATAAACATTTGCCCTTTAGACCGCGACCCAGTTTTGGGCTGCAAAAATGATGGGGGAAGATGTCAGAACAAGAGGTTTGGGTGGAGGGGGAAGAGGACAACCAGGAATGCCGGACCACAGAGTAGGTCAGGCAACATCTATGTAAATGAATACGGAGCTGAGGTTCAGCCAAAAAGAATATGAGCAGATTTAGGCCATTCGGCCCATTGAGTCTATCCGCCATTCCATCATGTCTGATCACGGATCCCACTCAACCCTATACACCTCTATTCTGGCCATATGATTTGATGTTTTGACCAAGCAGGGAAGGATTAACTTCCATCTCAAATATACCCACGGACTTGGCCTCCCTCGCCCTCCTGTTCCAGATACGTCCGTCGGATGAAAGATCCTCTACATATCCAGCCTATCTACTCCTTTCAACATTCGGCAGGTTTCAATGAGATCGCCACGCATTCTTTTAAGTTCTAGTGATTTCAGGCCCAAAGTTGCCAAACTCTCCTCAAATGTTAACCTCTTCATTCCCGGAATCATGCTTGTGAACCGAGGCAGTACAGGAGAAGAGGTTAGAGTGGGGAAACGAAGCGGGCCGTCAGCCAGATGGGGAAATAATGGAATTTAGAGATATTTAAGTTCCCGCCTTCTGATTGGTCGTTGCTTAGACGGAATAAAAGGTGTTCCTCCTCCAACCTGAAAGTGACCTTATCCTGGCAGAGGCGGAGATTATGTAAAAATGTGTCGGGCTGGGGATCGGGGTAAAAATAGAAATATTTAGCAATGATTCTTTGGAAATGAATAAATAGTTGACTGTTCGGGCCGCGACCCGTCAACAGAGCTGGACATTAAGTGGAAAGATGCCGGAATAAAATCGTTGGGGAAGCGGGAGGGAGGAACGTTAGAAGGTGATACGTGAAGCCAGATGGTTGGGTAAGAAGGACAAACTAAGTGATTGGAAAGTGATGTGAAGAAGGCACAGAGCTGCGGAAGAATGAATCAGATATGAGAGGAGAGTGGATCATGGGAGAAAGGGAAGTAGGGTGGTGCATTAGGCGGAAGTAGAAGGTAAATGACGAGGAGATTAAAATGCCAGAGTGGAAAATGAGGAAAATGGAAACAGGAGGATGAAACACTGGAAAATAGAGACATCCATGTTTGTGCCATACAATTTGAGGTTACCACGGCGGAATATGTGCGGTTACCCCTGCCGTCTGTGAGTGGCCTCATCGAGGCACCAGAGGAGCTCATATACCGACATGTCGCACCGGGATTGGGGATTTGAATTGAAATGACTGGACACGGGAAATTCCGCTTCTGTTCATGGAGCTCAGTTACTTGACGGAGCTTTAATTGACTTGAAGAAGGTTCGCGGCCCGAAAGGCCGGCTGTTCCGTCATTTCAAAAGATGTTAGCTGACCTGTTGGGATCTTCTGGAATTTTCTCCGTGCTCTCATTAATTTGATTAATGATATGCGTGCGTTCAGCATCTTTGCAAGCCTGGATACGATATTAGTTTTGGGCTTTTCACTAGAGTACAGTAACGGACAAACAACATATTCATGCTTATATTTCTGTTGCTGTGATCTATAATGGAGACAACTTCCAGTGTGAAGCAGAACAGCCCATTGTCAGGACAGCATTGGTCCATGGTGACAAAGTCTATGGAGTCTATGAATCGACAAGTTCAATAATAATAATGATGAAACTGAGAAGAGGGCCTGACAATGTTTCGCAACAACATTCAGTGAATTCTCGGATTGTTATTTCTTCATCATTGAAATTTTGCAATTTCGTGCCAAACTATCCATACCCCATCACCATTGATTTTACTTTGAATTACATCATGTTTATTTTTAACCCAAGTGTTGGAAGACACGTCAACCTGTGTAGCATTGATTATTCAGTGTGCTGGAGCGAGTATAAATGAATGATTTATCAGCTCAGAGCTTCTTCAGCGAGCAGCTGTACGACGTTGAATCTCACTCAGCATGCTTGAAGCATTTTATATTGTGAGAAAGAAATGGTACATGATTATTGCTGTTATTGGTGTTCCCGGTATGAACATCGGCTAACTAACATTTGGAGTTCTACGTGCGCGGCCTTTGGACTCGTTCAGTTACCGACAACGTTGTGATTCCGGTGTATCAGTGAGTGCGGTGCAGACGGTATGGCAAAACGGCCAGTTCGTTCACAAGTTCCCTTGCAGTTTAACCTGTGGATTCGGATGAAAATAAACCGGCAGTTGAAACAGATGTCGTGTGGAAGATCGGGGAGATGGATTCATTTTGTTGATTCATGTCACAAATTCATGTTTTGATTTCTCAAAAGGCAAAGCCATTTTCAAAGTAAACGCCGATAATCCAGCACTCTCGGCACCTTCACAGGTTACTTGGTGTTATTCCGTATCAATAGCTTATCGTGCTCTAAACTTCGGTGACTCTCCGGGGAGAGTTATGAACATCACTTCCGTGTTACACTACGAGTACCGCAATTGTAAATAAGGGTCTGTGTGCGTTTTAGTGTACCGTAGTTGGTTTTCACGCCCCATTGTCCGTGAAGTGACGAGAGAATTAAGAGCCAAGCAAACGGTGTCTCATAAGTATCAGGCCGGGTAAGGTTTATGCGCTATCCAGCTCTGGAACAAGAAGCATCGAAGCATTTTGAATAATGATGCAGCAATTTGGAGGAAACCCACCTCCTCCACAAAAAAAGTAGATTATTTGAGGTATCCATATTGTCGTTTCTGTGGAAGTGGGATCGTTTAAGCACTACCGCCCAAAATATCAGAAACATTCAGCATGGTCAAGCAAAGTCTTTAAAAGCGAAAATTGAAATTTTCTAGTCCAATTCCTTGTCATAGGGAGAAGGAAACGCCATCAAGGCTAGTTGGAGATTTTAAAGGAAGCGAGCCAAGCAATGCTCCGGTACCCAGATGGCGAAGTGGAGGTGGGAAGGACGAAGTCGTGCGAACGGGGGGAGTAAATTTGAATCGGCGATCAGTTGACAATGTCTCCTTCCCGATCACTCATCTCTACTGCTACCGAGTACCGTACCCTTTGCACGCGAGTGAGACATTTGCGACTATATTTATACATTTTAAACTTCCTGAAATGAGTTGTCTGCAAAGTTAGATTGTTCTCAATTTCTAGCTTATCTCTGTTCAGCAACGCACCGAGCGGCAAGACAGTAATTCACTCATTCCTTTTTGCTGCCCCCCCCCCCGTGAATTTAGTGGCGATTGTGATCCTGTACCGAGGAAAGTGCGGATTCTCCAGCTATACTACTCGCTACTTGGTGGCCATGGCAACGGCGGATCTACTAACCATAACTTTTGATGTTATACTGTGGCAAATCAGTTATTATTACTTCCCCGGAACGTTCCTCGACATCACCCCGGTATGCAGTGCGATCTCTGTCCTGGGAGAGGCAGCCACAGACTGTTCTGTCTGGTTCACGGTCACCTTCACATTCGATCGGTTTGTCGCCATCTGTTGTCAGAATCGGAAAACAAAGAATTGGACCGAGAAAACTGTGGCTGTTGTTCTGACAACAACCGGCATTCTGTTCTGTTTTCATAATGTTCCAATCTTCTTTATTTATAATCGTGAAAATGTGATTGACAATATACCCTGGGACTGTATTCCAAAGCCTGGATTCTATACGGAATCCGGGTGGGTGAGATATAGATTGTTTTCTATCATTCTGACACCGTTACTACCGTTCGTGTTAATGCTGCTGTTCAACGCTCTGACAGTCAGACACATTTTAGTGACTAGTCGCGTCCGTAAGGGGCTGAGGGGTCAGAGCAAGGCGGAGAACCGCAGTGACCCGGAGATGGAGAGCAGGGGGAGGTCTGTGATCTTACTTCTCACCATCTCCGGAAGCTTCATCATCTTGTGGTCGGTGAGTGTTGCAGAATTCCTTTACTATATCATTACCAAATTGGATCAAAATTACAGAGATTCTGAATTAATATTTCAACATCGGGATACATGCTGATTATATTAAGTTGCTGCACAAACACATTTATTTATGGGGTAAATCAGTCCAAGTTAAGAGAGCAGTTCATCAGCGCAGTGGAATGTCCGCTCACGTCAATTATTCAACCAGTTAATAAACAACAATAAAATTTATTTCTTTTAAAGTAAATGGGCTGTTAAATCCAATCAAACGTAAGAGACTTTTATGCAAAATGAAAAGAAAGAACAAGCCCATGTATCATATTTATAGGAAATTCATTTAAGTGATAATGAACATAAAAAATAAAGAGAATGGGTTTCACTAATCTGTTTTTCTCCTCATATAAATCAGGAACATAGGACAGGAGTTGCTATTCTTATCTCAAGTAAGCTAATTTTTTTTAAAAAAGTGTTCGAAATGGGAAATAAAGTGGGCAGATATATTCTGACAAGGGGGAAAATAGACGGCAATTCAGTTACTCTATTGAATATATACGCACTCCCAGGAAGTGATATTGGATTATTTCAGAAAATTACAGATATTATGGTAACGGAAACAGAAGGTCTCCTGATATGTGGGGGAGACTTAAATTTACAATTACAACCAAACTTAGACTCTTCCAATAGAAAAACCTGTGAAACAAAACATTTACATAGGAAAGTTAATTCACGTTTTGAAGATGTTGGTTAAATTGATATATCGAGGGAATTTTTCCCTGACAGAAGGGATTGCACTTACTATTTGGAAACTAAATTTATGTCTACTCAATGATCCCAACTTTAGGGAACAAATTAAAAGAAAAAAATTGGTATCTACTTAGAATTTAATTATAATGGAGAGGTTTCACCTCCCATTTTATGGGATACTCTGAAGGAGGTCTTAAGAGGAAAAAAAAACGGAATAAAACATTAGAGTGATTACAAAATTGGCTGCAGAAACTAGAGAAACAAATTGAATTTAGCACAGGATACATTATGGGGAATTACAAGAATTAGGAATGAAATAAATAATTTGGCTATGCAAGAAATCAGGAAAAACTTTATGTTTCTGAAACAGAGACGTTATGTAACCGAATCGAAATCTGTGAAAATACTGGCGTGTAAAGTGAAGAAAAAATATAGCAGAAATACAATTCATAGAATTATGCACCAATGATAAAAAATGATAAAAAATATAATAAAACGCAAATAATAAAAAAACTAAGCAAAGTGAAATTCAAGAAGCTTTTAAAGTGTTTTACATAACTCTATATTCCGAAGTTCCAATGGAAAGCAGAACCCAAATTGACACCTTCTTGAATTCTCTAGAGTCGCCCACTTTAAGCAAAGAACAAAATAGAACGATGACAACTGACATAACTGAACTTGAATTAAAAAGCTGCAATTAGTAGGCTTAAATTTAGCAAGTCACCAGGTTCAGATGGGTATACGGCAGAGTGGTACAGCGAATTTTAATATGAGTTAGTTCCTGTTTTACTCCCCACAATAAAATGCAAATCATTATCCTATTTTTTGGGACTGCCCTGTTAACAAATACAATTGGAGTGGGATACACTATGCTCTAAAAGACATCTTTAAATGTGAAATACCCTTTGAGAGTAAGTCCGTATATTTTGGATATATACCTCAAGAATGGTTGAAAAGAGATAAATATTTAATGAATATACTGTTGGTGGCTGGTAGAAAGACTCTTACTAGGAAATGGTTATCAACGGAGTGCCCATCTTTAAATACACGGATGGAAATTAGAATGGACATTTACGAAATGGAGAAGATAACAGCATCTGTTAATCATAAGCTGGAACAATTTCCTTTATACTGGGAAAAATAGTTTAACTACATAATGCCTCATAGGCCTGATTTCATTCACACAAATTAGTGAATATGTTGTAAAAAAAAAGATCGCTCCCCACTTGTACATTGTTCTTTCCTTTTGCTGTTTTTTTTTTCTTTCCACTCTTTACTATAAGTGCATACCTCAGATAAATAATTTGTTGATACATATGATTATATGATATATATGTACAGTGTCTGAAATACATCTTATGGAAATGTTTGTTTGATAATGAACTTCAATAAAAAAAAATTAAAAAAAACAACTTATCTAAGTTCTTCTCGGAGGAGGTCGCGGTGATTTCCACCTTGACACTAGAGAACTGTCTGTCCTTGGAGGACGTGGCCGTGGGGAGAATGAAAATGGTTCAGAGCCCAAGAGAGCCACAGCACGGGCAGCCCCCGACGTGCAATTCCTACCAGTGACAAAGTTCACACAACCGGTTATTCTTATTTCACCTTTTTCTCGCTCTTGTCATCGCCAACCCAATTTCGACCCTGAATCCCGCCAACCACTTCAGGCGGAATACGACCAGTCGGAAGCCCTTCGGGGGGAGATTCCACGGTTGCCCCAGCAGGAAAGGGGGAGTGTCGGGAAAAGCAGAGGAGACCCAGTGAGGGAACAGCCTGGAATCTCCGGGAAAACATGTTTCCAGCGATGTGCTACGGGACCTCCGAGAGGAGAAGACCCTATCCCAGAAGGATTGGTGGGACCGCGATCTAGCGTGTCAATCCGATTGGAGGGTATGCAAAAGCCATACGCGACACGGGGGTCACAGGTCTCGCTATTGTACCTGTCATTCCACGATCAGTATTTGTCGCATTTACCTTTGACGCCCTTCAGTGCCTTGGACACATGGGGTGTCAGTGCTGGTGATCACCCATACCAGGGTTAATTGTCCATTTGGCTGGAGTTCCTCGAAGCCAAGGTGGGAATGTCTGAAGCTCATGAGCTGCAGATATAATATAGTTTCCAGAGGGTTTCCCCGAGAGCCTAAAATTATTTCATGCGTTGTTCCAGGGCAAAAAAATAAGTTGATACTCAACTACTGTAAACTCAACGCATACAAGCCCTCACAGATTGACTCTGTCAATCTCTGTTCAAACTCCTCTTATGTGTAGCCTCCGTGCCCCCAATTTACCCCCATTCGCCTCGGGTGAACCGCCCTCGCCCACCAACAGTGCAATTGCACTAATGTGGTGTCCTGGCCCCAGTATACGCTCACGGCACAGATATCAGACAATTAATAAATGTAAAATAAAAAATAATGTAATTTTATGGCTATTACTTAGTGATGGATCAGATGAAACACATAATCGAAAGCCGCAAAATCAGTAAGTTTATTAGCTTGTGCACATAATAATTTAATACTTTGGAGCTCACGCCTCCGGTTCCATCCACAATGATATTCGGAGCCCTTGGCCACTGTCAGAACCGCCAACGTCCATTATCTGCCGCCCAGGAACCGCTGTCCGCTCCTCACACGTCCGACCTCCTCGCTTGCCTCCCGAAAAGACCGCGAACTCCCGCTCCGCTCACACATACGAGATAGCATAACAGTTCTCCATTGGTTAGTTCCCCCCATATCTGCAGTTATAACCCAAACATTCCAGCTACAGAAACCCAAAACAGCATTAGGTAACGTTGCAGAGAACCCATTTCATTATAACAATAGAGGGAAGCCATTTTGTTACCCTGAGCAGTTAACACAACAGTTAATGGTAATGCGACCCTACAGCCTCTCCAAACCGAATTTAGTCATGACCTGATGACGCTCAGCAAATTTGTCAAACCTTCCTACAAAGCCCAACCCAGCTGCAGAGAGCAGTGACATAACTCCTCAAAACACTGGAGATCACACCCTGACCCCAAGGTGCTACATTGGCAACCTATTTGGGGGAGGTGGGGTGGCCGCCTACTACTCTATGACATGGACACTCCCTCTTCTAATTCCGCCTGCTCGGACATTACAGGAGACTCATGGAAACAACCCTCCACACCATGTTACTCCGCTCTGTCACTACGCAAATCCTGCCCAATTTCTCACCTTCATCTTTCTCTGACATTTCATTTATTTCCCTCTCTTCATCGACACTCACCCTCTCCTTTCAATTTACATCTCCCCCCTACATCTACTCACTCTTTCCAATCTATCTCTTCTCTCCATCTCCACACGTTAACTCACCGTTCTTTACCATTCATTATTCTGCAAATCTCCATCAGCAACGCCCGCAGCGAGACATTCTTATAGAAACATAGAAAACCTACAGCACAATACAGGCTTTTCGCCCAGAAAGTTGTGCCGAACATGTCCCTACCATAGAATTTACTGGGCTTACATATCCCTCTAATTTACTAAGCTCCATGTACCTATCTAAAAGCTTCTTAAAATCCTCTATCGTTTCTGACACCACCACCATTGCCGGTAGCCCATTCCACACACTCACCACTCTCTGCGTAAAAAACCTTACCCTTGATATCTCCTCTGTACCTGTTCCCCAGCATCTTAACCCTGTGTCTTATTGTGGCAACCATTTCACCCCTGGGAAGAAAGCCTCTGACTATACACACGATCAGTGCCTCCTATCATCTTATACACCTCTATCAGATCAACTCTCATCCTAAGTCGCTCCACGGAAAAAAGGACGTATTCACTCACCTTATTCTCATAAGGCATGTTCCCAATCCATAAAACATCCTTCTAAATCTTCCCTGCACTCGGTACATGACTTCCACTTCCGTCCTGTAGTGAGGCGATCAGAACTGAGCACAGTACTCAAGTGGGGTCTGACAAGGGTCCTATATCGCTGAACATTATCTCTCGGCTCCTAAATACAATTCCAGAATTGATGAAGGCCAATGCAGCGTACGTCATCTTAACCACGGATCAACCTGCAGCTACTTTGAGCGTCCTGTGGACTCGAACCCCAAGATCTGCCTAATCCTCTACATTACGAAGAGTCTTACCATTAATAATATATTCTGCCATCATATTTGACCTACCAAAATGAACCATTTCACACTTCACACTTATCTTGGTCGAACTCCATCTGCTACTTTTCAGCCCAGTTTTGCATCCTATCAGTGCCGCGCTGTAACCTTTAACAACCCTCCACACTATCCACAGCACCTCCAACATTTTTGTTATCAGCAAACTTTCTAACCCGTCACTCCACTTCCTCATCCAGGTCGTTTATTAAAAAATCCCGAAGAGTAAAATCCCAGAAGAGAACCCTGAGGCACCCGACTGGTGCCCGACCTCGATACAGAATATGACCCGTCTACACCCACACTTTGCTTTCTATGGGCAAGCCAATTCTGGATCCACAAAGCAATGTCCCTTTGGATCGCATGTCTCTTTACTTTCTCGATAAGCATTGCATGGGGAACCTTATCAAATGCCTTGCTGAATTCCATATACAATACATCTACTGCTCTTCCTTCATCAATGCGACTAGGCACGTCCTCACCAAAGTCAATCAGGCTCGTAAGACAAGACCTGCCATTGACAAAGCCAAGCTGACTACTCCTGATCGTATTATACTTCTCCAAATGTTCATACGTCCTGCCTCTCTGTATCTTCTCAATCAACTTACTAACCACTGAGGTGAGACTCATTGGTCTATAATTTCCTGGTCGACCTCTGCTCCCTTTCTTGAATAAAGGAGCAAAATCAGCAGCCCTCCAACTCTCTGGAACCTCTCCCGTCCGCATAGAGGACGCAAAGATCATCACTAGAGGCTCAAATCCCTTCCATCGCCTCCCACGTTAGTCTGGGGTGCCTCTCATCTTGTCCTGGCGTCTTATCCAACTTGATGCTTTATAAAAGATCCAGCTCATCCTCTTTCTTAATATCTGCTATTTCCTCCGGTTCTATACACACTTTCCCACTGTCACCTTCATACGTCCTATTCTTTCACATCTTATACTCTTGCTCTTCACATACTTTTCCAATGTGTTACCTCTGCCTATCTCTCAATTTCTTCATTTCTGCCTTCTCAATCATTTCTTCCTTCTCGACTCTCTAGATTCCTCCTTATTCTCATCACTTTAACACACGTATATTCTCTTCCTCTTTCCACTTCTCCCATCCATCACTACTCCAATCCTCCCAAATTTCACTTCCATCTCTCTCTATCACTCCACTCCACTCTATCCCCTCCCCCTTACTCAACTCTCTCTTTCTCTCTTCACCGCATCCTTCCATCTCTCCTATTCTTCCCCTCTCCCATCCACCCCACTCCATCACGTTCATCTCTAACATCTATACTCTCCTGCAACTTATCGTTCCTACCAGTTCTCTCCACTCATAATGATCTTCTGTCTGAACCATTCCCTTCCTCCAAGCGCTCATTCCTCCAACACTTTCTCTATTCCCACTCCTCTACACTCTCTTTTCAACATGCATTTCTGTCCCCAACTTTCCTCTACACCCAGGCCACTTTCCTCCCACTAGCCCATCTTTATAACCTCACTCTTTCTGCCCACGTTCTCTGCTTCATCCCCCATCTCTCCAGCCGTCTCTCTCTTTTCCTCCAATTTCTCTGCAAAATGCCCAGTCTGCCTAACGTCCTCTCTCTCCATTTACCTATCTTTTCCACTCTTGCGCCGCCATCTATTTATACTTCTCTCGCTCCATCTATTTAACACCCACTCAGCCATTCCTCGTCACTCACAGAACTTCATCCGTATATATTTCTCTCCAACCCGACAATCCATCGACTTTCTATCATTCCGTTTTCGCTTTCCTTCATATCACTTCCTCTTCTGTCCCTCTCTCTCTGTTCATCTCTCGTTCTCCGTCCCTCCTATCACCACTGTCCTCCTCCAAAAAACTTCTCCATCCCTTTTTCTTCATCTTTTCCCTCGATCATCACTCTCATCCCCCCCAAGAATTTTCGCTCCTCCATCACTTCTCCCTTCGATCGTATTCTCTCCTGTCTATCTCTTCAATTCCCTTCTCGTCTTCCCCAAATTCTCACCTTCAGCTAACTGTCTCTCTCACCATCTGTTCACTCTAACCATTCTCCCTTCCTCTAAACTCTCTCCTCTTTACGCTTTTTTATAGAAATGTCCCTTGCATCTCACCTCCGCCCTGGATTATGTTCAAGCTTGAGGCGAACCTGTTATCTCTGCCTCCCGGTTGTGATAAAACTGCCTATCATTACAGTGTATTTTCGTCTGTATGAACCACTCCTGTTCCCGTCATAACCCGTCCTTTACAACAACCTCTTTCTCTCCTCTTTCTCTTCCTGCAGATTTTCGCTATTAAGTGTTTAACCGATGACGACAAAGTATAATTATCTTTACTTGTAACTGTGAGGGACAAAGTGGGGGAGAGTCAGAGAGAAAGATGGACAGATAGGAAGAGTGAGAGTGAGAATTGAGAGAGATCAGGAACGGGGTATGTTAATACGAAGAAGGAGGTGCTGTTGGGCCAAAGATCATTCAGGTAGTTAGTCCTTTGGGGAATTCAGTCTATTGGGGTCACAGAACACATAAATGCAAATATGCAGTTTATATTATTATCAGGGTCAGTACACACATAGTGAACTGAGTGGACTGTTGCTGTTCTGTACAGGGCACTGTATACTTGTCAATGACTTGATGCTTTGAGAGCTAAGAACCCAATGAGCAAGTGCGGAAATGTATATTTCTACACTAATTGTGCTGAACATCTGGGACACTGCACCTGCCAGGAGTGGTGGGAACAACCGATCAGAGTGTTCAAAGAGTAAAAGAACAAAATAATTAACCAGCATAGTTGTGGGAAGAGGGTGGTGAATGGAAGAGTATGAATATTGTACAAGGTAAGTTTGCACAATGAGAACACACCTGCGTAAAAACACTGGCACTGTATTCCAAGCCAGAACACAGCTCTGGATAATGAGGGCACAATTCAGTACAAGGACAGAAATTTATGAAAATCGAACACTGATGAAACAGAAGAGGACAATTCCAGTTTTGCACTGTAAAACTGACATAAATATCACCAGCACACTATGGTAAGGGCTCAAGCTCAGCATGCCTTAAGGAGATAAGCTTTTGCAACTGCGAGACCCTCCACTATCTTCACAGCCACGAAACAGTTCTGGAATGCAAAGATTCGTATTGTGCACCGACGCTCATTCAGCTTTGACCTGGGTAATCAGAGCCCTGAACATTCCCGGCAATGGAAAAAAACGAACAATAATACAAAGCTCACCTAGTCCTACACTCTATGAGAAGCCCAGTTAGCTGACTTAACATATCACCAAAATCGAGGAACACAGATCTCAATAAACCCAGCACTGCTCTGTGGTGTCACAGATTTCCAGCATCATCTATTTGCTGTGCGGAGAAAGACACGAACAACTCCACATTGCACTGTGAAGACATAGCTCAACACAGACCATACTCAGGCCGCTGAGACCACCGAGCACCTGCAACACTGGAAGAACACAGACCTGTACACTACCCAGTACAGCTCCGGCACTGTATTACAGGGTCAAACACTGCTGCCGCTCAGCATGTTGAGGAAAAGGAGGGTTTACCTATGGTACAAACATAGCTTGCATACGAGGCTATACAAGAACAGTCTGCAAGGACAAGGAACTTAGCAATATCACAACCTTCACTACCAGGGATCAGTACATGTATCTGTGCACGCCCAAGACACTGCGCCGAAGTTAAACACTGGTACAAACGCAAACCTTCAATTGTTGTGACGTATTTAACCCTGACACTGAAGTGCAATTCATGATCACTGTCATTAACTTCCCTCCCATTGGGCATTTTTCAAGATGTAACGGAGAGTTGATAAAGGTGAACCTTGAAATGCTCCGTGCTTCAATTTCCAAATGTTTTTTTTTTAAAAAAGGCAGGAGGAGAACGAGGAACACAAATGTCGAGAGTCTATGGAAGTTGTAAAAACACCAAATTGGTGTGTGACTAATTTCCTGAAAATTGACTGGGTTTCTTAATGTATAGGCTTTAAGGATCTGAAATTGTTCGCCGTATCTTAGAAAGGTTTGCCAGCATTTACAGATTATATATGTCATTTTGTGCAAATTTTGCATATCATCCTGACGGGTCGGCTCATGGTCCGGTTTGGAAATAACAATGCTCGTGAGTGGAATGGACAAGGAATAGCTTTTGATGCCGCCAGCCCATCAAAAGTACAGATCACCCGACCACAGAGTACATCTACAGAGAGTGTGCCACTGGAAATCAGCGTGCACAATTAAATGCCCTTATTGTAAAAATGGTTAACAATAGTGCATAATGGGATACTTGAGAACCCTGGAACCAGCTAAATTTAAGACTGCTTATGCATGCCGAGACTAACGTCGAATGATTGAGTAGTGCCAGGAATTCAAATACACAAGACATAAACTCTCCAGGAACCTAAGCAGAAGATGCGTCTGGAGTGAATCCACAGCCCTGATAACACATAACACAGCCCTGCTTACTCATACAACCCTTTTTAAACAATGGAACTACATAAGCAATAAGCCAATCCGCCGGCACCATCCCCGTTTCTAATGGCATTTGAAATATTTCTGTCACAGCCCCTGCTATTTCTGCACGAACTTACCTCAATGTCCTTGGGAATATCCTATCAGGTCCTGGAGATTTATCCACTTTTATGTGCTTTAAAAGCTCCAGTACGTCCTCCTCTGTAATCATCACAATTTCCATATCTTCCCTACTTGTTCCCCTTACCTTACACAATTCAATATCCTTCTCCTTAGTGAATAACGAAGAAAAGGAATTGTTCAAAATCTCCCGCATCTCTTTTGGCTCCACACATAGATATCCACTCCGATTCTCTAAGGGTCCAATTTTATCCCTCACTATATATTTTTTTTCTTTTAATATATCTGTAGAAACCCTTTGGATTTATTTTCACCTTACTTGCCAAAGCAACCTGATATCTTCTTTTAGATTTTCTAACTTCTTTCTTGAGATGCTTTTTACGTTCTTCATATTCCTCGAGCACCTCATTTATTCCATGTTGCCTATATTCATTGCAGATCTCACTTTTTCCGAACCAATTTTCCAATATCCCTTGAAAACCATTGCACTCTAAAACTTTTAAACATTACTTTCAACACAATAGGAAGATAAAGTTTATGAACCCTCAAAATGTCACCTGTTAATGACTTTTATTTCTTCATTCCCTCCTTCCCACAAAACAAATTGTCCCATTCAGTTATTTTAAATCCGTTCACATCTCCTCCAAGTTAGCCTTCCTCCAATCAAAAATTGCAAACGTGCGTCCAGAGCTATCCTTCTCCATAATTATATTTAAACTAATGGCATTTTGATCACTGGACCCGACGTTCTCCCCAACACATACCTCCGTCACCTCACCTTATTTCATTCCCTAACAGAAGATCCAACACTTCCCCTTCTCTAGTCACCTTTATGTATTGCTGAAAAGAACTATCCTGCACACATTTTGCAAACCCCAAATCATCCGGCCTTTCGACAGAATGGGCTTCCCAGTCTATGTGTGGAAAATTAATATCTCACACAATCACAAACTTGTGCATACTACAAATACCTGCTATTTTCTTACATATTTGCTCCACCAATTCTCGCTGTCTATTATATGGTCTATCATATAACCCTATGTGTCACTACACCTTTCCCATTCATCAATTCCACCCAAATTGTCTACCTAGACGAGCCCTCTAATCTATCCTGCCAAAGCACCGCTGTAATATTTGCTCTGCCAGGCAATGCAACATCTCCCGCTCTTGTCCTTCTGATTCTATCACACCTGAAGCAAAGAAATTCAGGAATAGTTCGTTGCCAATCACATCCCTCCTGCAACCATGTTTCACTAATAGCTACAACATCATATTTTCTGGTATCAATCCATGCCCTAAGCTCATCCCGCTTTGTTACAATGCTCCTAGCATTAAAATAGATGCATTTAAGAAATTCTACACCTTTTACTCTCTGTTTATCTCTAACGGTGCAAATAACTTTACTTTCTTCTTTTTCTCCCTTCTCCCCTACATTTTAAGCCTGAGGTCTCCCCTTTTCTATCTCCCGCCTATGCTCCCTCACACACTGTCTACAAGCTTTCTCTGTTTGTTAACTAACCTCCTCGCTCCTAGTCCCTTCAAATTGATTCCCACCCCGAACCATTTTAGTTTAAAGTCTCCCGAGTAGCCTCAGCAAATCCCCCAGTCAGGATATTGTTTCCCCTGGGATTCACTTGCAACCCGTCCTTTTTGTACAGTTTACACCTGCCCCAAAAGAGGTACCAATTATCTTGAATCCCTGCCCTTTGCTCCAAACCCTCAACACCGCATTTATCCTCCACCTCATTCAATTCCTACTCTCACGGTGGCGAGGCCCAGGCAGTAATCCCGAGATTACTACCTTTGTGGTCCTTCTTCTCAACTCCCTTTTTAACTCCCTATATTCTCCTTTCAAGACCTGCTCCCTTTTCCTACCTATTTAATTGGTACCTATATGTACCACGACCTCTCGCTCCTCACCTTCCCACTTCAGGATATCTTGGACGCGATCAGAAACATCCCGAACTCTGGCACCAGGGAGGTAAACTACCATCCGGGTTTCCTGATCACGTCTACAGAATCGCCTAACTGACCCCCTAACTATCGTTTCCCCTCTTCCTTTCCCTCCCAGTCTGAGCTGCAGGGCCAGTTTCTGTGCCTGAGGCACGGCTTCTGTTGCTTCCCCTTCGTAGGCTGTTCACACCCCACACCCCACCACCCGCACCGCCTCAACATTTCTCAAGCAAGAGTACTTATTGTCAAGGTACATCCACTGGGGTACTCTGCAGGAACTGACTCTTCAACTTCCCTCTCCCAACCGTGATCCACGTGTCTGCACCTGCGGCTCTGGTGTGACCACCTGCCTATAACTGCTATCTACCAGCTCCTCACTCTCCCTGCGCAGACGAATATAACTAGTGATGTGAAATTATTCCCTCCTGTTGTTCTATACTGCCTGCTTGAAACAGCAAATAACATACACATGTATTCGCAGCATACAGCACATTTTTTGGAAGGTTAAGTATACCTAATGTATGTTCACATGTATACAGGGTATTTAAACAATAAGATAATCACTATTTTATTGCTGAGACTATCAGAGAACAATATATTGGTTCTGCAAATTTGGAAGTGATGAAGGCTCAGCATTCTTATATTTTCCGGCTGGTTTCTATTACCTGAACCTACTAAACACAGACAGTACTTTTTTTTCGTCATTGAGATTCTTCATCCGCGACCTCACTGAACACTGTCCGGATTTGTGCGGACTGACTAAATGAAATATTTTATTCATACTTGCAAAATAAATAACATCGAATTCTATTTAGACGCAGGAAAATAAAATAGTGTTTTGAGATATAAACATGTTCCAATGTGATTATTGAAAAATAAAATGAGTGATTATCTCTCCTTAACCGTGGTCACTCCTGATATCATTATGAAAATAACAACAATGATTTTATGTTACACTACTGTTTCGATGACTCGTTGGGTCATTCACCGCGCATCTCAAAACTCACATTCACCGCACGTCTCTCTCGCCTGGTCTGCATAATAGTTAAAATCAAGACCCTAACGATACGATACGTTGCACGTAAAATCTGTCCACATCAGGTCGCCGTCTCCTGCTGTGCAGTGTACTGTGAATGACATTATTGATGGCACATTGGATTTTGTAATTTGCATTTCATTTGCTCCAAGTAAGCGGTCATTGACAAATAAAGACGTGAGTGCTATCTTCTGATATTCAGTGCAGTATAGTCAGTGATCACTGGGCATCATCACCAGCAGTGGGATTATGTTGAGGAACATTTTTATAAAGAGATATATTGTTCTGGCTTCTGATTTTATGGTCCTACTTCCTGTTTTCGTTGTGTCCATGATGAAGCTGGAAAAGACAATGGAATTTTCAGTATAGATATAGATGGTTCTGAATAAACAGTGATATTCTATTAGTGACAGACAGTAGGACCGAATGAGCAGTGATAATAACATTGCAATTTTGAGCGAAATGTACAAGCATAGACATTATCCATGTTGTCTGTGGTTTTTCATAGGAAACGTTAATAACACCAGTGAGGTCTGTGTTGTGCCCCTAGACACACACAAACATATATGTGTGTGTGTAAGTATGTATGTTTATGCGTGTGTGCATACATATATGTATATATGTATGTATATGTGTGTATGTGTATGCATGTGTATGTGATATATTTATACATATGTGTGTGTGTGTGTGTATATATATATATATACACACACGTATTTCAATCTTTCCATCTATCTATTTATGCGCACATACTGATAAGAAATTGGAAACATCTTTCGTTGAAATAGGCACGGTAACAATTTATTCGGAATATACAGAACCATAACCTGAAAACTAATGTAAATCAGCAATGATTCTGTAAATTGTGGAAGGTAAAATACCGGAAGTATGTTAATGTTATCACTGTGTTTTGTCCAAACTGATGTGGTTTGGTATAGTTTTTTTTTTCTATTTCATTTTTAATCATTCTTTGTTGTTGTTGGTTGTCTGTCCTTTCCGACGATGAATTCGGGAGGAATTTCGAAGTGAAAAAGTCGTTGCACGGCGGCAGTTCCACTCTATCGACCTCAAGAATCCTGGTCCAATGGTTCCCATGTTGGGATACCGAATTCCCTCTCTCACCACGTTGAACGATCATCGGTACTCTCACCAATTAAAGTGAGGTACTGTTAATGTGGCCTGTCAAAGTGGCGTACTGTGGTCTTGCCGTAGTCGCATGGTGATAGTTATTTGAAACTACAAGTGAGAGTTGGGTGGCAGGTGGTGACCAAAGGTGAGGGAGCTGCTCCTGACTGGATCACAACACCAGAAGTGCCAAACAAAAATATTGCAATAACATTTTTAAATGAAGGGTATTGGCGTTTTATTTTGGCACAAAGTTTAACCTGCCAAATTTGAGAACGTTTAATAAACAGTCATTTTTTATAACCTGAGAAATCAGATCCAAATGAGTATCAATTCTTATCTTCGGCAGAGTCCAACGGATCTCTATAAAAGGGAGGAAGGCTATTAGAAGGTAAAATGAAGTTAATGTATATGCGTTCCTGAAAGTGGATTTCCCTGATCCGTTAGTAATTCAATGCTGGTTATAGTCGATGATATTTAGCAAAATAAATAATTACGATAATTATTTGACCGGTTCGAGATCAATATATTCACGCCGTCAATAAATGAAATTGTATTCAACAGAGATACGCCGCTTGAAAATTTTGCAAGTTGACAGAACAACATATTCTAGCGATATATTGTCCGGTCGACCAGAAGTCCATGGACATCTCCCATTGAGGACCAGACAAAGCATCCTATCACTCTTGAAGATTGACGCGGTCCACTGTACGTTAATTAAAATGACTCGAAACGACTAGAACAGGCGGAAGAAAAAATGATCCTCTCTACCCCTTCATTTCCGAGTACCCTTTTTGTACACCATCTCACCTGCCGAGCTCATCTCCCGCCACCCACGTCAAAAGCGAATGTACTCCGCCGATCTGACAAAATAAATCTTTTGGAAGATCATTGTCCATGTTGCTTGTTCAGGATGATTGCCGGTGTTAGAAACAACACTGATCAAAAAATGTCTTGTTTTAGCAGCTACCGCCAGGTGTATTGGAAATTGCATTTGTAACCCTCATATTTTGTGTGCTTGTAAGTTAATAACTTGTAACATCCCTCGGGAAGACGACTTTATGGCACAGTGACAGAGTGAGAAAAACATTTTAATGGAAGTGTTTGTGTAGCTGGTTGTTCCTAATGCGACTAATGTGATAACCACACTAATTGCCTCAGTGGAATTACACCGAATTGTATATAACTCTATAAAAACAATCACCGAGCATATGAACACATGCAAAGTTCTGTACACCTAAATGCTACTTCTGAAGGAATATGGGATATTCAACGATTTACTACATCGCGCGCATTTTTACCCCACACTTGTAGCGATTTGTATCCCAGGTAAGGTACTGGAGCTGCTAACTATATGTATGATCCTGTCATCTTCCTTTTTATCCGCTGGACTATTCGGACTTTGACTCAGCACAGATGCTACCGTCTCCTGAATTGTGTTTCAGGAATGATTCAGGCATCTGATTAATTTTATTTCATTTTCTATACTTTTTGATGTGATTCGTATCCCCTTTTGTCGCTTAATTTGGTGCCGATATTGCCATAATTTCATATTTGACTTTGTTCGGCATTCTGATGCAACAGAGGTCGCTTTTCCAGATCGGCAGCTTACCGTGGCGTTGCGCCCTCTCACGTGATTACGATACTTCACCCGTCTGGAAAGGAATCGAATTACTGGATGGCATTTTAACACCGTTGCTACCGATCGGCATAATTCTAGTGTTTAATGGGTTAACAGTAAGACATATCATTGCGGCAAATAGAGTCCGCAGAGGACTTCGGAACTGCAATGATAATCAGAAGGATACCGAGGTGGAAAACCGCAGAAAATCGATGATTTTATTGTTTGCAATATCAGCTAATTTCATATTATTTTGGATGCCCTATGTAGCTCATTCCTTGAAATGGAAAGTCGAAAATTACTTTTACCTGGACAGATACTTCAGTTCCCCGGTATATGTTCTACAACAATTTGGGATCATGCTGCAAGTTCTGAGTATGTGCAACAATACTTGTATCTATACACTGACACAGAGGAAATTCAGAAAAGAACTGAAGAATGGAATGAGGTATGTGTTTACATTAAATGGCCATCTGAGTAGATAACTCCTGAGTTTAATTGCAATTCAGCGGAATAAAACAATCTGTCATAAATTCAAACAATCATGTGCCTGTAAAATCCACGGAGGTTGCACAATTCATACAGTTTGTCCAGGAAACGGGGCTAATGGTCAATGAGCTAGCGTAATTGTTACATTGGGTGAATAAGTTCCAAACTATCACAGAGACTTGACAACTGCAAGGGGAGGAATCGCTTCTGGACTTTTTGGTGTTCAGATATTTAAAACTGACCTTGCCAGATGGAATAGTGTAAAGAGAGTGCCACTGAAAAACACAGAGTATGATAATATCACAGTTGAGAAAAGTGAGGACACTGTGGAAGGTCTGCATATTAGTAGACTGTGTGTAGAACTCAGAATTTGGAAGTGAACAAACAAAAGTTTGAGAGAATTCTGTGCAGAGCTTCCATAACCAAAACGAAAACAATAGGCAGAGCAGGTGACAGATCGGGAGATATATTTTGTACAGGTGCTAAATTCACACGGTATTAATCAGTATTTCAAAGTCTTCAGCAGCATCCTTTGGCGCTTCCTAAATGATCTAGCCTCCCACATTGCCAAATTCAAATTCCCAATTCAAGTACACACGAATTTGTCTTATTGTCCAATGCCTTTGAACAGTGGTTCATCGTAAACGGAATAGGTACTCTCATATATGGATCTCATATCTTGATTTTACAAAGTCAGTGTGGAATCAATTTTTCCCTCTGTAATCAATACCAAAGCAAACAAACAAGAACAATCACAATCTAAATATGAAGTGAAAACAAAAATCTAATATTGGACGTCAATTCCTTCAACCGTCGCAGGTAACTACCCTGGACAGAATACACAGTTAATAACCAGAATGAAAGACCTTGCTAAATATTCTAAAGATATATTCTAAAGAAAAAACAGATGTGTGTCGTTGCGGACCCCATAGGATAAAACTTCATACAATTTCGGAAAGAGAAGCAGCCTGTAGAATGCACTTGGGTTCCTGCATATTTATTTCACGCAAGGAAGCAGACATTTGCAGACCAGAGAACCATAGAACGTTACAGCACTTTTGGCCCTTCTTGGCTCTCCCGAACCATGTTTCCGCCTAGACACACTGACCTGCACCTGGGCCATATCTCTCCAAAACCCTCTCATCCATATACCTGTCCAAGTTTTTCTTAAATGTCAAAAGTGAGCTCTCATTCACCACCAGCTGGCAGCTCATTCCAGACTCCCACCTCTCTGTGTGAAGAAACCCCCACCCAATGTTCCCTTTAAACTTTTTTCCACGTCACCCTTAACCCATGACCTCCCTGTTTCTCCCCCTAGCCTGCTTGCATACATTCTATATATACCCATCATAATTTTATACAGATCTATCAAATCACCCCTCATTCTCCTACGCTCCAGGGATTAGAGTTCTAACCTATTCAAACTTTCTCTGTAACTCAGTTTCTCAAGTCCCGGCAACATCCCCGTAAACCTTCTCTGTACTCTTCTAACTTTATTAATATCCTTCTTGTAATTAGGTGACCAAAACAGCACACAATACTCCAAATTCGGTCTCACCAATGTCCTATACAATCTCACCATTACATTCCAACTCATATACTGAATAATTTGAATTATAAATGCAATGTAACAAAAGCTTTCTTTACGACCCTATCTACTTGTGACGCCACTTTTAGGGAATTATGTATCTGTACTCCCAGATCCCTCTGCTCTACTGCACTCCTCAGTGTCCTACCAGTTACCGTGTATGTTCTAGCTTTTTTTGACCTTCCGAAGGGCAATACCTCACACTTGGCCGCATTAAACCCCATCCACCATTTTTCTGCACATTCCTCCAACTGGTCGAAATCACATTGCAAGTTTTGAAATCCTTCGTCACTGTCCACTACTCTTCCAATCTTTGTATATTCAGCAAATTCGCTGATCCAATTTAACATATTGTATTCCAGATCACTGTTATAGATGACAAATAAAAAAGGACCCAGCACTAATTCTTGTGGCACTGCACTAGTCACAGGCCTGCACTCAGAGTAGCAATCCTCCACTACCACTCTCTGGATTCATCCATTGTGCCAATAGCTAATCCATTACTAACTCTCCACGTATACCTAGCGACTGAATCATCCTACCTAACCTCACATGCGGGTTAACATCCACTGCCTTCCCTTCATCCACTTTCCCGGTAACTTCCTCAAAAAACACTAATAGATTGATTAAACATGACCTACCATGTACAAAGCCATGCTGACTTTTTTCTAATAATCCCCTGTCTATGCTTGTACTTGTAGAGCATATCTCGTAGTATTCCTTCCAATAATTTACCTACTACCGATGTCAATCTTACCGGCCTATAATTTCCCAGCTTACTTTGTGAGCCTTTTTTTAACAACGGGACTACCTGAGCTATCTTCCAATCCTCCAGCACCTGACCCGTGGATATAAAGATTTTAAATATTTCTGCCAGGGCCCCTGCAATTTACACACTAGTCTCCTTCAAGGTCCGAGGGAACACCCTGTCACGTCCTGGGGACTTATCTACTCTGATTTGCCTCAAGACAGCAAGCACCTCCTCCTATTTAATCTGTATAATTTCCATGACCTATCTACTTGTTTGCCCTGTTTCCATAGACTCCGTTCCAGTTTCCTTAGTAAATGCAGATGCAAAAAAATAAACATTTAATATCTCTCCCATTTCCTTTGGTTCAATACATAGCCGACCAATCTGATCCACAAGAGGACCAATTTTATCCCTTACTATCCTTTTCCTCTTAACATACCTGTAGAAGCTCTTAGGATTATCCTTCACCCTGACTGCCAACATAACCTCATGCCGTCTTTTAGCCGTCCTGATTTCTTTCTTAAGTATTTTCTTACTCTTTTTATACTCTGCAAGCATCTTATTACCTCCGTGCTGCCTATACCTGTTATACATCTCTTTCTTCTTGTTTTTTATCAGAGTTCCAATATCCATCGATAACCAAGGTTCCTTATTCTTATTCATTTTGTCTTTAACCCTGACAGGAAAATAGAAACTCTGCACTCTCAAAATTTCTCCTTTGGCCTCCCACTTACCAATCACATCCTTGCCAGAGAACAGTCTGTCCCAATCTACGCTTTTTAGATCCTTTCTCATTTCTTCAAATTTTGTCTTTTTCCAGTTTAGAAATTCACCACGAGGACCAGATCTATCTTTATCCATTATGAAGTCGAACCTAATGACGTTATGATTACTGGAACCAAAGTGTTCCCCTACACACACATCCGTCACCTGCCCTAAATCATTTCCTAATAGGAGATCCAATATTGCAACCTCCCTGGTTGGTACATCTATATATTGATTTAGGAAACATTCCTGAACACATTTTACAAACTCTAACGCATCTAGACCTTTAAAAACAGGGGAGTCCCAATAAATGTGTAGAAAATTAAAATCCCCAACAATCACAACTTTCTGTTTCCTGCAGTTGTCTGTTATATCTCTGCAGATTTTCTCTTCAATTTTCGCTGACAGTTGGGCGGTAATACATTTATTGTTTCTCAGCTCCACCCGTATGGCCTCAGTAGACAAGCCCTGTAATCTGTACTGCCGATACACTTCTGTAATAATTTCACTGACTAGCAAACCCACCCCCCGATCTTTCAACCCTTTGCCATTATCACGTCTGAAACATCGGAACACTGGAACATTGAGCTGCCAGTCCTGCCTCTCATGGAACAAAGTTTCAGTAACGGCTATGATGTCATAATTCCATGTGTCAGTCCAGGCTCTCAGCTCGTCTGTCTTTCCCACATTACTCCAAGCATCGAGGTATACACACTTCTGAGCATTATTACAACCACGCACAGACTTACTATTTGTGACTTTGCATGATTTACTAATATCATTTATTTTTAACCCTGTTCCACTATCTACTCTGGCACTCTGTTTCCCACCCCCTGCAAATCTAGTATAAACCCTCCCAAATCACAGTAGCAAACCTCCCTGCCAAGTATATTGGCCTCCTGCAGTTCAGGTGTAACCCATCTCTCTTGTACAATTCCAACCTGCCCCAGAAGAGGTCCCAATGATATAGTAATATGAAACCCTGCCCTTACACCGGCTTCTCAGCCACGTGTTCATCTGCCAGAGCATCCTACTCTTACCCTCACTGGCACGTGGCACAGACAGCAAACCGGAAATTACTATCCTCGAGGTCCTGTTTTCAATTTCCTAGCAAACTCTCTGTACTCACTCTTCATGACCTCCAGACTCTTTATAGCTATGTCATTGGGACCGATGTGAACCGCAGAATCAGTTTGATCACCCTCCCACCTGAGAATGCTGTGCATGCGGTCAGAGACATCCCTGACCCTGGCACCCGGGAGGCAACAGACCATCCTGGAGATGGCTGTACCTGACTATGGAATCCCGTTTCACTACCGCTCTCCTCTTCTTCTTCCCGCCCTTCTGCACAGCAGAAGCAGACTCTGTAACAGAGATCTGGCCGCCGCTGCTTATCCCGGTAGGCCATCACCCCCCCAACAGTATCCGCATCCACATACCTGTTTTGGAGGGGAATGGCCACAGGCGTACGCTGCACTACCTGCACTCTCCCCTTCGCTCGCCTGACGGTAATCTAGTAGTCTGTGTCCTGTTCCTTAGGTGTAACTACCTCCCAGAAGCTACTATCTATAAACTGCTCAGTCTCGCGAATGATACGGAGGTCTTCCAGCTCCTGCTCCAGTTCCCTAACGCGGACTGTTAGGAGCTGCAGCTGGACGCACTTCTCGCAGGTATTGTTTTCAGGGAGCGCAGTGGTCTCCCAGACTTCCCACGTCCTTCAAGAGGAGCATTCTAACATCCTCCTTGGCATATTCGCTATTCTGAACAAAAAAAGAAGAAGACAGAAACTTGCCGGAACCTACACTCGCCTCTGCCTGTTACTCGCCGAAGCCTGACTGAGCCAAAGCCGTCCCACTCCGACTCAGTCCACTCCAACGATGGCCGCTGTATATGGCGGTCGCTCTTTTAAACCTCACAACTTCTTTTTCACCTATTTTGAAAAAAGGAATTAATTTAAACATTCTGCCAATACGCACCACACAAACACATGGCTGCCTTCTGCTCGTTCACGCACGAATTACCTCGGGAACTCTTTTGGGAACTTGAGTACAAAAAGGAGAGGATTTTTGAATCCTAGTGGGAACAACATCCTGGCGGGGTCATTTGCTAAAGATATTGAGGAGAGTTTAACATAGAATTGTTGTGGAGTGAGAACCCGAACTGAAGAGAGAGGTTAACTGAGGAAGAGTTTAGCTCACAAATAGAGAAAGCGTGTAGACAGTGCAAGAGGGAGGATAGGTAGGTTATGGAGAAGGGACGCGCTCAGAATGAAGGATGGAAATGTGTCTAATTTAATGCAAGGAGTGTTATAAATAAATAGGATGAGCTTGGAGCGTGGATCGGTACTTGGAGATATCATGTGGTGGCCATTGAAGACTTAGATGGTTCAGGGACAGGAATGGTTATTTCAAGTGCCGGGTTTTAGATATTTCAGAAAGGACAGTGAGGTAGGCAAAAGTGGTGGGAGCGTGGCATTGTTGATCAGAGATAGTGTCACGGCTGCAGAAACGGTGGACGCCAAAGAGGGATTGTCTAGGTAGTCTCTATGTGGTGGAGTTTAGAAATAGGAAGGGGTCAATAACTTTGCTGGTTGTTTTTTTTTTATATATATATATAGACCGCCCAATAGTATCAGGGATATCCAGGAGCATATACGGATCAAATACTGGAAAGGTGTAAGAATAACAGAGCTGGCGTGATGGGAGACTTTAATTTCCCAAATATCGATAGGAATCTCCCTAGAGCTGGGGGTTCAGATGGTGTGGAGATTGTGCTAACGAAGGCTTCCTGACACAATATTTAGATAAGCCTACAAAAGGAGAGGCTGTACTTGATTTGGTAATGGGAAATTAACCCGGTCAGGTGTCAGATCTCTCAGTGGGAAAGCATTTTGGATATAGTGATCATAATTCTATCTCCTTCACAATATCATTAGAGAGAGATAGGAACCGAGAAGTTAGAAGAGTGTTTAATTGGAGTGAGTGGCATTATCAAGTTATCAGGCAGAGAATTGGAAGCTTAAATTGGAGACAGATAATTTCAGGGAAAAGTACGGAAGAAACGTGGCAAATGTTCAGGGGATATTTGTGTGGAGTTCTGCATAGGTACGTTCCAATGAGACAGATAATTTATGGTAGCGTTCAGCGGCTGTGGTGCAGAAAGGTTGTAATAAATCTAGTCAAGAGGAAAATAAAACTTACAAAAGTTTCAGAGAGCTTGGTAATGTTAGACATCTAGAAGATGATAAAGTTAATAGGAAGGAGCTGAGGAAGGAAATTAGCAGAGACAAATGGGGCCATGAGAAGGCCTTGACGGACAGGATTAAAAAAGAAACCTCAAGGCATTCTACAAATATGTGAAGAGCAAGAGAATAAGGCGTGAAAGAATAGGACCTATTAAGTGTGACAGTGATAAAGTTTGTATCGAACCGGAGGAATTAGCAGAGGTACTTAATGCAAATTTTACTTCAGTTTTCACGGTGGAAAAATATCTTGGTGACTGCAGTGATTACTTTCAGCAGACCGAAAAGCTTGAGAATGTAGTTATTAAGAAAGGGGATGTGCTGGAGCTTTTAGAAAGCATCAAGTTGGAAAACTCACCGGGAGCGTACGGGAAGTACATCAGGCTACTCTGGGAAGCGAGGGAGGAGATTGCTGAGACTCTGGCAATGATCTTTGCATCACCAATGAGGACGGGAGAGGTTCCGGAGGATTGGTGGGTTGCGGATGCTGTTCCCGTATTCAAGAAAGTGAGTAGGGATAGCCCAGAAAATTATAAAGCATTGTGCTCGCTTCGGCAGCACATATACTAAATAGAGCAGCGAGGCTTACTTCAGAGGCTAGCAAGTTGATGGAGAAGATCCTGAGAGGCAAGATTTATAAGCATTCGGAGAGGCATAATCAGATTACGAATAGTCAGCATGGTTTTGTCAAGGGCAGGCCGTGCCTTCCGAACCTGAGTGATTTTTCTTTGAAGATGTCGTTAAACACATTGTCGAACCTAGATCTGCAGACGTAATGTAGATGTATTTTAGCAAAGTAAGGAGACATGGGATAGAAGGGGACATTACCGTGTGGATTCAGATTTGGCTTGCACACAGAAGGCAGAGACTGGTTGTAGACAGGGCATATGCTGCATGGAGGCCGGTGAACAGTGGTGCGCCTCATGGATCTGTTCTACGGTGTATGAATTTTATAATTGACCTGAATGAGGAACTGGAGGGATGGGTTAGTAAATTTGTTGATTATACAAAGGTTAGAGGTGTTGTCGACAATGAGGATAGTTGTCGCAGTTTACAGCGGAACATTGAGAGGATGCAAAACTTGCTGAGAAGTGGAAGACGGTGGTCAATCAATGCCAGTGTGCGGTGGATCATATTTTTAGGTCAAATGTGCAGGCCGAATATAGTATTAATGGTAAGACTCTGGGCAGCGTGCAGGATTTGTGGTAAAGTTGCTAGGGCAGTGAAAGGTGCTACGCAGTTTGACTCTGTGGTTACGAAGGCATATGGCCCTTCATCAATCTGATGAGTTTAATCAATCGGGACTGAGTTTAGGACCCGAAAGGTACTGTTACAGCTATATAGCAGCCTATTCAGACCCAGCTTGGAGTACTGTGCTCAGTTCCGTTTGCCTCACTGCAAGAAGGACGTGGAAACCATAGAAAGAGTGCAGTGGAGGTTTACAGGACGGTTGCTGATATTGTGGAGCAGGTCTTATGAGAATAGCTTAAGTGAACTGGGCTTTTTCTCACTGGAGCGACGTAGGATCAGAGGTGATCGGATAGAGGTGTACAAGGTAATGAGAGGCCCTGATCGTGTGGATAGTCATGGGCTTTTTTTTTCCAGGGCTGAAATGGCTAGCACGAGAAGGCATAGGTTTAAGGTGCTTGCAAGTGGATACAGAGGAGATGTCAGGAGTAAGTTTTTTTTAAACAGAGAGTGGTGAGTGCGTGGAATGTCCTGCCAGCGAAGTTGGTGGAGGCGGAAACGATACGGTCTTTTATGAGACTCCTTGATACGTAAATGGAGCTTAGTAAAAAAGAGGGATATGGGTAACCTAGGTAATTTCTAAGTTCAGGACATGTTCGGCACAGATTGGTCGGCCAAAGGGCTTCTATTGCTCTGGAGGTTTTCTATGTTTCTACCCTCAATCTCAGAGGGTGGTGCTCAGAGCCCAGCGCATCTGAGGATGTGGAACCTGCTTTCTGCAGTATAGGTACACAAGTAGATGAGTGAAAAGGGCCCGGAAGATCAACAGGGAATCCAGCCACGCCAACCATAAACTTTTCAGGTGCTTCCGTCTTGCAAGCGATTATGCAGCATGAAGGCCTGAACCAACAGTCTCCGGGAAGGCATCTTTCACCGTGCCGTCATAGAACTATAGAACATCACAGCACAGATACAGGGATTTCGCCCTTTTTGGCCTCTGCTTTCTTTTTTCCCTCCCTGCCCTCAGTGGAAAAAAAAAACTTGCTTGCACTCACTCTGTCTATACCCATCATATTTTATATACCTCAATCAAGTCTCACCTCATTCTTCTACGCTCCACGTAATAAAGTCATAACCTATTCAACCTTTTTCTGTA
Source organism: Hypanus sabinus (assembly GCF_030144855.1). Classification (NCBI taxonomy): domain Eukaryota; kingdom Metazoa; phylum Chordata; class Chondrichthyes; order Myliobatiformes; family Dasyatidae; genus Hypanus; species Hypanus sabinus. The sequence continues at coordinate 52,291 of NW_026779667.1, forward strand.
ACTCAGTTTCTCAAGTCACGGTAACATCTTTGTAAACCTTCTCTGCACTCTTTCAACCTTATTAATATCCTTCTTGGAATTCGGTGAACAAAACTGCACACAATACTCCAAATTCGGCCTCACCAGTGTCTTATACAACCTCACCATAACATTCCGACTCTCATACTCTGCACTTTGATTTATGAAGGCCAACGTAACAAGAGCTCTCTTTCCAACCCTATATCTGTGACGCCACTTTCAGGGAATTTTGTATCTGTTCTGTTCTCTGTTCTACTACACTCCTCAGTTTCCGACCATTTACCTTTTATGTTCTAACTTGGCTTTTCATTCCAAAGTGCAATACCTCGCACTTGTCTGTATTAAATTCCTTCTGCCATTTTCCATCCGATCAGTTTGATCAATGTACATCGATCTGATTGCATATCTGACTGTAAATTATCTGTCACTGCAAAACAATTCTGTCTACAATCTTAGTATTTAGGCAATCTCCTTCCACCTGCATGATAAATACCAGCGGACCCAGCTCCAATCCCTGCTGCAGACTCGTCACAGTCAAAGAATCAACCATCTACTCTCTGGCCTCAACCTAAAGCAGTGTTGGATTCACGACGTTTTAGTTTGGTGTGTCTGACTGAAAACTGGATGGCAGCATACGAAACGAAACCACAACTGAAGAAACAAAATAATGTAGTGACGTCAGTGTTTCATGGGGACATAATCGGCACTTTGAATTTTCAGTAATCGATTACAGTGCCAATATCATGCATTGCTGTTTAATTCAGTCTTCCTGGCAAATAAAGGAGCAGCCTGGGACAAGCAGATAGATCACATATTTTACTGTCTACTTTTGTTGAAAGCGAATATGATTGAGAAATGTTGGTAGGATTGTGGCAGCTTAGGCTAATGTCGTTGAAGTTAAACAGACTAAAATAAAAGTCACGGTGTTAGAGTAAGGTGGTCAAGTAATTCACGAGTGGATGTACTGTGGTTCATACTAAACGGCCGATGCCCCATTTCAGCAGCTGAAACCTGCTGTCTTGCAAATAATATTGGAGACGATCATATAATCTTTTGTTTAAAAGTTAACAATCTGTAACATCCCTTGTGTAGACGAGTTTATGCCACGGTTTGTTCAGCTGGTTGTCTCTTATGTGAATGATGTCATAACCACATTAATTGCCTCAGTGGAGTTATTTTGAATTGCATATAACTCTATAAATCTGATCACCCGTTGGAACTTTCCATACAGTTGGATCTTTCCATACAACTGAACGGTGCTTCTGCTGGAATATGGGATATCCGGCGATTTACAACATCGCAGTCATTGTCTACCCCGCAATTGTAGCGATTGGTATCCCTGGTAAGATACTGGAGCTGGTCAATCTATGCATGGTGCCGCCGTGTTGCTTTTGTTCCGCTGCCCTGTTCTGACTTTTAGTCAGCACAAATGCTACCCACAGTTTCAGTTTCTATATCTTTCCGATATGATTTTTTTCTCTCTTTCGTCAAATATGTTGTTTCCGATATTTGCCATAGTTTCATAGTTTGATTTTTATCGGTCTCTCTGAAACGACGGTCGTCGATTTTCTAGATCAGCTGTTTTTTTGTTTTCAAATGACCCTGCTGTCTAATATCGACACGCAAGTCAGTTACTTCATAATCACTGAATTAGAACACATGATTTGCCCCTCATCAATTTCACTACAAATATACACTTCAGCTGTTTCACCTATAGCAATTGAAATGCTGTTGTTCATGGAGCGATCGACCGTTCAGCGGTACGTGCATAGTGGAAATCAGATGTCCCGCTCTAAACTGTCGGAAGGTCGCCAACTCACGGCCACTCCAGTCCATTATTGTCCTCCAGCCGCAGTGCATCGACCGAAGCCGGCACACTTTGCATTTCTGTTTTTGACTTCCAAAAAAACTATACTCTGCATATATCATTGTAAGAATGGAGGGCATTCAGACAGGTGTAAATACCGATAATTCTGTGTTGTTTTTATTTTCCTGCAAATTTCTTGTAGTTAATTTAACGGCGATTGTGATCCTATCTCGGGGTAAGTGCGGACTCTCCAATTGCATCACCCGTTACTTGATTGGAATGGCAACAGCGGATCTGATGGTAGTTATCTTTGCCGTTTTACTAGATGAGACCAGAAAAATCTACAGTCATTCCAAATCCCTGTTCATCACTCCGGTATGTGCTCTGGCACTTGTATTTAGGGTTGCAACGATGGACTGTTCTGTTTGGTTTACAGTCAGTTTTACCTTCGATCGCTTCATCGCAATATGTTGTCGAAAGCTCGGGGAAAGATTCTGCACTGTGAGAACAGCAACGGTCATTATGGTGACCGTGGTTATAGTGAGCGTCGGGAGATGTGTGCCGTTTTACTTTGTTGTTGAACCTTACGTCATTATTGACAACATACCGTGGCATTGCGCCCTCACACAAGAATATAATACTTCACCCTTGTGGAGAGGATACGAATTGCTGGATAGCATTTTAACACCGTTGCTACCAATCGGCTTAATTCTGGCGTTCAACGGGTTAACAGTAAGACATATCATTGCGGCCAATAGAGTCCGCAGAGGTCTTCGGAACAGCAGTGATAATCAGAAGGATACCGAGGTGGAAAACCGCAGAAAATCAATGATTTTGTTGTTTGCTATATCAGCTAATTTCATTTTATTTTGGATACCCTATGTAGCTCATTCCCTGAAATGGCAAACGGAAAACTATGATTATCAGGACAGATATTTGAGTTCCCCGGTATATATACTACAACAACTTGGGTACATGTTACAATTTCTGAGCTTGTGCACCAATACTTGTATTTATACACTGACACAGAGGAAATTCAGAAAAGAGCTGAAGAATGGAATGAAGTATGTGTTTACGTTAAATGGCCGTCTGTGCAGATAACATCCACGTCCACTTGCGGAGTTTTCTTATAAAACAGTTTTAAAAATGAGTAGATCATGTATTCAAGCATTTATTTGCCTGGTGATTCTGAAATTGCAAAACCCACGTAAAGTTGCATACATTATGCAGTTAAGGTAGGAAACTGGGCAAACGTTCAGTTGCCTGGCGTGATCGTTACATTGTTTGAATTACTCCAAACTATCGCAGAGACTTAACAGACACAAGGACAGGAATGGCTTCCGGACATAACCGTGTTCAGATGTCTCAAAATTGACAGAGTCGGTAAAAGAGTGTAAAGTGAGTGTCATTGAAACACACGGAGAGTATGATAGTAACACTGCTGAAGAAAGGGAAGAAACAGTGGAGAGATTGTCTTTTTGTAGACTGTGATTAGAACGCAGAAGCAGAAAGTGAACAATCACTCGCTTGGGAGTATCCTGTAGAGACCGCACACCCCGCACACTATCTCCAAATCAAAAAAAAAAAATAGAGGCAGTAAGAATCTGATCACGAGATAGATTTTGGACAGGTGACATATTAACACGGGTGTTGTCACAGGCAACTTAAATGTCCCTAATATGCATTGGCACCTTCTCTGGATAAAAGGATATGATAGTATTTCTCAATAAGAGGGCAGGCGAAATAGAGAACCGTCCATTCAGGATCTAGTACCAGAAAATGATGCAGATCTTCTCGCTGGTCAACTGTTCGAAATTTACCATAAGCATTCACTTGCTAGGAGCTGACAGTATAGAATGCATTCAATTGGTGCTATTAGGTAGGCACTTGGAGCCAAATTTGGGAAATGGTGTGCTCCTTGAAATGCGCAACGTGTGATTGTTGGTGGAACAGTTGATTGGGGTTCAGTACAGACTTGTCTTACTGAGGCGAGGAACGGAAGGTAGTGTAAAATAACCCTGGTTGCCAAGAGATCTGGAACACCGCGTCAAGAAGAAGAAAGAAATGCACTTAAGATTCAGGAAAAAACAATCAGACAGGTCTATGGAAAGTCACAAGGTAGGCAGGAAGGAAATGAACTGAACTTAGAAGAATTGGAAAGGGACGTGAGAATGCCTCTGAGTGTCTCATTAAGGAACATGAAGAACAGAAGGGTGACGAGATGGTGGGTGGGACATATCCGGAAACATCAGTCTGGATTGTGCGGAGGCAGAGAAGGTCCTTAATGATACTTTACATCGGTATTCAACAGTGAGCGGGACCTTGATAAATGTGGATCCAGCACAAAAAGGCGGATAAAGTGGGACATCCCTTCGTTATGATCTATGCGTTGGAAAATTGTAAAACATTAAAATAAGCCATTCACCAGTGATAGAAGATATATACCCCAAGTAACTAGAGAAAACAGGAGAAGATAATACTGCGGTTTAAAAAAAAAGCTATTTGCGTCTTCACTGGCCACAGGAGTATTACCACGGAATTAGAGGATGGCGAATGTTAATTCTTTGTTCAAGAAAAGCAATAGGAATAGTTCTGAGATTTACAGGACTTTGAGCCTTCCGTCAGTAGTAGACAAGCTATTAGGGAGGATTCTTAGAGATGGAATTTATGAACATCTGGAGAAATGTCTTCTGAATAGGAACAGTCAGCATGGTTCTGAGGGAGCATGCCGTCCCTTATGAGCCTGCTTGAATTCCTCGATAAAGAGAAAAAATAAGCTGATGAAGACAAAACAGTCCATGCGGGGTGTATTAACTATGTAAGGTGTTTGGCCCGGTAATGCATGATAGGCACATTCAGAAAGTGAGACGGCATTGGATCGAGCGAAACCTGATTGCGTACAATGAGAATTGGCTTATTAACAGAACGCAGATTAGACACTACAAGGAAGGAATTCTGCCATGAAGACGGTGGCCAGCGGTGTTCCACAAGGAAGGTATACACTTTAATAGACTTTACAACTATGTCTCCACTCCGCAATTAAAGTGTTCTGAAATTCCGACTGTAATTTCACCATCCTGCAACACTTGGATATTTTATTGAATTACTGCTGACGATGTATGCAAAATTCTGAATTTCTGAATGGAACTGCACGCAATATAATATGACCTCCCGTTGGCATATTACAGGGCTGATTCTATAATGATATGGAAACAAACATTTTCAATGTAACCCTAACACTCAGCATTTCAAAGTCTTCAGCAGCATCGGTTTGTGCTCCCCAGATCAACCAATCTCCAAAAATGCGAATTCCAAATTCCAATTTCAAGTGTACATGAATGTATCCTTATCTCAAATTTCTTCCCACAATGAGTTTGTCGTGGCCGGAAAAATCACACTCATATTTCGAACATTTTTACCCTGATTCCACCTGGCCGCAGAGGAATCCGCGTCTCTTTCTGAAATCAATACAAAAGCAGACAAATAAAAGAACGCAGTCTAAATATGCAGGTAAAACAAAACAAATATACAAACTTGAATTTTTCTATCGTCAAACCCGTTGCAGGTCACTGACGTATAGAGAATAAACAGTTAATTGACAGGGTGAAATTCCTTACCAAATATGCTAAACAGCACAGGGGAGGTAAATGAGGGTGATAGTCGCCGAGATACACTAACAGTTTCGTAAAGAAACCCACCCGCTGAAATTCACATCAGGTCATGGAAATGCTTTTCACTCAAGGAAACCAAAATTTTGAGATAGTCATATTCTGGTTTGAAACGGAGGATTAGTTCAAACATTCTCTCAAATCTAACCTAACAAACACGTGCCTGACTTCCGTTCATTTTCTCACGAATTATAGACAATAGACAATAGGTGCAGAAGTAGACCATTCGGCCCCTCGAGTCTGCACCGCCATTCTGAGATCGTGGCTGATCATTCACTATCAATACCCAGTCCCTGCCTTGTCCCCATATCCCATGATTCCCCTATCCATCAGATATCTATCCAACTCCTTCATGAAAGCATCCAGAGAATTGGCCTCCACCGTCTTCCGAGGCAGTGCATTCCACACCTCCACAACTCTCTGGGAGAAGAAGCTCTTCCTCAACTCTGTTTTAAATAACTGACCTCTTATTCTCAATCCATGCCCTCTGGTACTGGACTCTCCCAACATCTGGAACATATTTCCTGCCTCAATCCTATCAAAGCCTTTAATTATCTTAAACGTTTCAATCAGCTCCCCTCTCAATCTCCTCAATTCCAGCGTGTACAAGCCCAATCTCTCCAATCTCTCTGCGTAAGACAGCCCTGCCATCCCAGGAATCAACCTAGTGAATCTACGCTGCACTTCCTCAATTGCCAGAATGTCCTTCCTTAAACCTGGAGACCAAAACTGTACACAATATTCCAGGTGTGGTCTCACCATGGCCCTGTACGAATGCAAAAGAACATCCTTGCTCTTGTATTCAATTCCCCTTGTAACAAAGTCCAACATTCCATTTGCCCTCTTCACTGCCTGTTGCACTTCACCTTCATTGACTGGTGAACTAGGACTCCTAGGTCTCTTTGCATTTCCCCCTTACCTAACTCGACACCGTTCAGACAATACTCTGTCCTCTTGTTCCTGCTTCCAAAGTGGATAACTTCACATTTGCCTCTCTTTATATTTCAAGTGAATAGACACATGTCTAGTCCTTGTGCAATATTTTACATTCTCAGTGCATTCACACTTTAAACTATCACAGAAAATGACATAATTTTAAATGCCGAACAATTAATAAATAATCAATAATTAGATTCATGCATTTAAGAAATCTTTACGCGTCTAAAGCAAAAGGACGCTGGAAGTTATGTATCGTCTGCAGATTAATATTCAAACAATTTAAAAATAACGTCAGCACGTCATCAAATCTCCAGCGGCGTCCACGTTCCCTGCATGCAATCTCTGACCAATGATAGGATTCAGAGTAAATCAACGTTTTGTTGTATAATAGCAGAGTTAATAAACCTATTTGCCACCTCTGAATTTAGCAAGTGAGGTCATCTTCATTTAAAAAAGCTGAAATTTAATAAATCTCCTGAGCCAGACAACAGATATGCAAGGGTGCTTTTAAACGTCTGTGATTCTACATACCAACCCGAAATAAGTATTTTTCAGAAGTGTTTGACGACTTGGGAAATCCCTAAAGAGCGGGAATTGGCTAAAGTTGTCCCTGCACATAAGAATGAGAAACACAAGCAGCTGATAAGATCCAGCATGTTCGCAGAAAGTCAGCAATGGCTCAGGAAGCGGAAGTCACTAATATGCTGAAGTTCTATGATAAATAAAATTTATTAAAACATCAGAGAGGTTGATATCTTTTACCAGGGCCTTCAGATTATATTAATTATCAAATTACAGGAGGTAGGGAATCTGCGAAAGGTAAGCAAATGGGTGGAGAATTGGATCAAAAGCAGAATACAACGAGGAATTGTGAGAGAATCATTTTCGAACATGGAAGATGTTAAAAGTGAGGTTCCGCAGGGATCAGTTTTGGGACGGCTGCTGCTCTTCCTTAAGATTAATATTTTAGTTAAGCACATATCAAATAAACTAGTAACGTTTGCCGATGATACAGAATTTGGGTGATTAACTGATACAATTAGATGTAAACAATATCCAGATTTGAGAAGATAAACATCAGAACTTTGCATGTAAGTAAATATAAAGTATTACCTTTAGGAAACAGAAATATTAGACATTGATATACAATGGCGAGTCTTTAGTTATCGAGTTAACAGTATGAGAAAGATTTGGGATTCGTATAAGACTCATCACTATCAACATATAGACAATGCACAGAAGCGATTAAGAAGGCTAATAGAATACTGATCTACACAATGCACTCAATGGAGTTCATGTTTATAGATTTTTACCTGGATCTGTATAATGCGCTTATAAGGACTGTGTACAATCTTGATCTCCATATCATGTGATGTATCTGAAGATTCTTGAGACAATTCAGAAAATGGCGGCTAGAATTATTCCATGTCTGTAGGGTATGAGCACAGAACGATTGAAGGAACTAAATCCTTTAGCCTAGGTAGAAATATAATAAAATGTATTTATTTATTTAGTTTTTTCATATTTCTTAGCTCAAGCTGGTAATCCCTGAAGTACGACCAGAGACAGGCACGCACATTTCTCAATTGCAGGGAATTTCCTTTCCGTTATGGTCACTCATTGGCCCTCTTTCCACTCATCTATTAATCTGGTCACTCGTTCACCTTTTCTCTTTTCCGTTATGGTCAATCATTGTCCCTCTTTCCACTCAACAGTTAGTCCGGTCACTCTTTGCCCCTCTCTCCGTTAATCTCCAGAGAACAACATACTACCACTACCAGCATAGCACGGAAATTCCCTGCAATTGAAAAATGAGACATGATTTCCGCTTGCTGAGCCAATGCTGACTTTTTGCTAGCATGCTGGATCTTATTATCCGCATTTGTTTCTCATTCTTATCCACAGGGACAAATTTAGCCAATTTCCACTCCATAGGGATTTTCCCAGTCGTCAGACACTTCTGGAAAATACATATATTGGGTTGGTATAAACAATCACAGGCCTTCGTAAGCACCCTTGGATATCTGTTCTCTGGCTCTGCAGATTTACTACATTTCAGCTTTTTCAGATGAAGATGACCTCACTTGCTAAAGTCTCTCAGACACTTAAAGTATCCTGTTCTGGTAGTGTTAGTATGTTGTCCTCTGGAGATTATTGGGGAGAGGGGCAAAGAGTGACCTGACTAATAGTTGAGTGGAAAGAGGGCCAATGAGTGACTATAACGGAACGGATAGAAGGACAGAGAGAGACGAAACTTAACGGCGAGAGGGACAAAGAGTGACCCGACTAATATTCTGATGAAGAAGTACGTAATAAGTAATTGTCCTCAATGTAGAGACTAAGCTGGTCATGGAGATATAGACGACAGCAAAAAGAGTTGTGATAAACACTGAGATGATTACCCCTGGGAAGATGTGAGACAAAGAATTTAAACGAAGCCAGAGCAGAGGATTGAGTAGAATGTCTTCAGCAAGCGAAAGGAGGGCGAGATTCCAAGAAGCAATCAAACATTCCACGATGTGGTGACACATTTCGAAAGAAAAGATTTCCAGCTTCAGGAAAAGTCAACTTATTTACGAGGAGAGTTGGAGCGACGGGCGTAGAAATGAAGCACCTGGGTCCGTTACTGAGAGCTTGTTAAAAAAAAAAGAGGGAGTGATAAGAAGTACGCTAGCTTGTAACGAAGTGGAAGGATTGAGGAAAATGTGTACTGATTTAAACACATTATGTATGTAATACTGTAATCATTATCAAAAACAGAAGCGTAACGCTGGAGACAACACGAAGCATCTGACGCAGATATAAAAGCTGTAGGCAATTAGCCTACACAGAGAGAAGTAATATGGATTTGTATCTGAAATAGGAGGGGACATTACTGATCATGACTATCCACAAACCTGTAAAGAAGCGCAAAGCACAGTTTACTCTGGTCAAGGATAATCTGGGACTCATGATCGGCTGGCATTTAGAGGATTCCCTCTGAATGCGGAGCAGCGTATTTAAGACAGACTAGTCGCAACGTGGAAACCCACGTCAATGAGCACAAAATGTATTTCTTTTGGGTTACCCGGAGAAATCGGCGGCAACAGATTGCATTCACAATGGTTATAGGATGGAATACGACAGCGTAAACTATTGGCTATTAGAACTGCCTGCTGAAATAAACTAGAGAAAAATAATTTTACCACGAACGAATATCTTCCTTTATGTAAGAACTGGAATTATATTGTAAACACGTTTGGAGAAAGGAAAATCTAATTGGATATACAGTAACCAATCAAGAGGGAAGGACGACAGGGCGGTATGAATGCAATCAGGCTAGACATGGTCTGACGATGATGACAAGGTTTGTCATCGAAACTCCGTTTAAAAACGATACCAATACTCGCCTGGACGCCCGGGAAGAGATTATTCTTTAACGCTATTACATTTCCTCAACAAAAAAAAAGGAAATAAAAAAAAGTCATTTGCCATCCTAAAAACCTATCTAACAACCTATCAAGTGTGACAGTAGGAAAGTGTGCATGGAACCGGAGGAAATAGCAGAGGTACGTAATGTATAATTTTTCTCTGTATTCACTATGGAAAAGCTTGAGCATGTAGATATTAAGAAAGAGGCTGTGCTGAAGATTTGGAAAGCATCAAGTTGCTTAAGTCGCCGGGGCCGGACGAAAGGTACCCCAGGCTGCTTTAGGAGGCGAGGGTTGAGACTGCAGAGCCTCTGGCGATGATCTTTGCATCATCAATGGGGACGGAAGTGGTTCCAGAGGATTGGAGGGTTGCCGATGTTGTTCCTTTATTCAAGAAAGGGAGTAGAGATAGCCTAGGAAATTATAGACCAGTGAGTCCTACCTAAATGGTTGGTAAGTTGATGGATAATATCCTGAGAGGCAGGATTTATTAACATTTGGAGAAGTGTAATATGATTAGGAGTAGTCTGCATGGCTTTGTGAAGGGCAGGTTGTGCCTTACGAACCTGATTGATTTTTTTTTGAGGATGTGACCAAACACCTTGATTAAGGAAGAGCAGAAGATGCAGTGTACATGGATTTCAGCAAAGCATTTTATAAGGTACTCCATGCAAGGCTTACTTAGAAAGTAAGGAGCCATGGGTTCCAAAGGGACATTGCTTTGTGGATTCAGAACTGGCTTGCCCACAGAAGGCAAAGAGAGGTTGTAGGGGGGTCATATTCTGCATGGAGATCGATGACCAGTGGTGTGCCTCAGGGATCTGTACTGTGATCCTTATTATTCGTGATTTTTATAAATGAACTGGATGATGAAGTGGAGGGATGGTTTAGTAAGTTTGCTTATGACACAAAGGTTGGAGGTGTTATGGATAGTGTGGAGGACTGTCAGGGATTACAACGGGACACAGATAGGATGCAGAACTGGGCTGAGAAGTGCCAGATTCAGATCAACCCAGGTAAGTGTGAAGTGGTTCATTTTGGTAGGTCAAATATGATGGCAGAACATAATCTAAATGGTAAGATTCTTCACAGTGTGGAGGATCAGAGGAATCTTGGTCTCCGAGTCTATAGCACGCTCAAAGAAACTGCGCCGGTTGACTCTGTGGTTAAGAAGGCGGGGAAATGAATTTAATATTGCAGCTATATAGGACCCTGGTCAGACCCAACTTGCTCAGTTCTCTTCGCCTCACTACTGGAAGGGTGGGGAAGACATAGAAATCGTGCAGAGGAGATTTACAAAGATGATTCTTGGATTGGGGAGCATGCCCTATGAGAATAGGTTGAGTAAACTCAGTATTTTCTCCCTGGAGCGAACGATGTTGAGAGGTGACCTGATAGAGGCTTTTTCCCGGGGCTGAAATGGTTGTCACAAGAGGACACGGGTTTATGGTGCTGGGAAGTAGCTACAGAGGAAATGTCAGGTGTAAGGTTTTTACTCAGAAACTGGTGAGTGCGTGGAATGGGCTGCCGCCAACGTTTGTGGAGGCAGATTCGATAATGTCTTTTCAGAGGCTTTTAGATGCGTACATGGAGCTTAATAAAATAGAGGGCTATAGGTAAGCCTAGTAATTTCTAATGTAGGGAAATGTTCGGTAGAGCTCTGTGGGCCGATGGGTCTGTTTTGTTCTGGTAGCTTTTCCATGTTTCTATGTTTCCTCTATTCTTCACGTAGTAATTCTGAGGTTATCGAAGACACAAAGATCATGTACAAAAGCTTACCCGTAGTATATCCCTTCTGGTACCGGGGAATTATGTTTTCAAAGTTTCCAGCGCAACTTCCTTCTTAGCGTCGGCATCTGCCAGCACATCTCTCTTTATACCATGTATCCACATTCATGGTCGCGCTCACCAGTGAATACCGAAGCGAAGTACACTGAAGGATATTCAGTTTCTCCTTGTACTCCAGCAATATGCATCTTATTTTATCCTTCATCTGCCCCACCCTCCCTCTCCTCATTCTCCTGTTCTTCACGTCCCTTAATGAGACTCCTTAAGGCCTTCCATTTTAACTCTTCTAAGTCCATTGCTAAATACTTCTCTGACTAAATTGTGACTTTCCATAGCCCTGACTAATGTTTTCTGCCTGATCTTTAAGTATATTTCCTTCATGCTCTCGACCAGGGTTTCCATGTCACTGCCCAACCAGTCATTTTAGGCTTCCATCCGATCCGCTCTCCAAAGGGACAAGTCTGAATTGAACCCTATGCAAGTGCTCCCTACACCATCTGCACGTTTCTGATGTGCAATTCCATGAATAAATCATTTTCCAATTTGCCTTACCAAGGTCCTGTCCAGTAGCAGCGTAGTTCGCACTCCCTCAACTAAATATGTTCCAAACTGTCTGCTGCTACCCCAGTGTAAGGTTATAGTAAATGTCGAGGTATTGTACTCTATAGTTCTGCAATAATGACTAGCTGAGTGTTCTGTCTTGTGATCCGTTTTCATTTTCTAGTACTAGATTCAGTATGCACTGTTCTCTAATGCACCTGTCCGTTTATTCTGCCAGGATTCCTTCTTGGACACAACTGAGAAATTCTGTCATATCTAAACATGTTACCTGAAAATGTGACAATGACTATTAGGGAAGTTTAAGTTGCCTGTAATAAGAAGTTTCTTAATATGGCACCTGTCCTTTATCTATCACCATATTCTGGACAGAATAGTCTGAAACGGGTGTTTGTTCTCTTACTACTTCTGAGTTCTACTCACAGTCTATTAACATAAAATCCTTCCATAGTGTCCGCCCTTTCTGCAGCTGTGATACCATCATATCTTCCTGTTATTGAAAGGCACTTCCTTTACAATATTTCACCCGACTATGTCAATTTTGAAACATCTGAACCCCAAAAAAGTCCAGGAGTTATTCCATCCCTGTTGATTGTCATGTTTCTGCAATAGTTTGGATTTTTTTTTTCATATAATGTATGTATTACGCAGCTCATTGACCGTCTGCCTAGTTTCCTACCAGAACTCTATGAAGTTTGAAATCCTGCTATGATTCTGCGATTGACGGATGGCCAGGCACAGGATGGTTTGAATTTATGACATATTTTGCCAAACCTATACAATTTTAAAACAGTTTTATCGGAAAACTACGATGACCTGCAATTGGATATGATCGTTATCTGCACAGATGGCCATTTAATGTTAACACAAGCTCAGTCCATTCTTCAGCTCCTTTCTGAATTTCTTCCGTGTCAGAGTATAGATACAAGTGTCGGTGCACATGCTAAGAACTTGAAACATGAACCCAAATTGTTGTAGTATATATACAGGGTACTCAGATATCTGTCTTGGTAAAATAAATTTTCCGTTTGCCATTTTAGGGAATGCGCTAAATAGGGTATCCAGGATAAAATGAAGTTAACTGATATAGCAAACAAAAAAATCATCGATTTTCTGCGGTTTTCTGTCTCGGTATCCTGCTGATTGTCACTGGTGTGCCGAAGTCCTCTGCGGACTCTATTTGCCTCAATGATATGTCTTACTGTTAACCCATTGAACATTAGATTTAAGCCGATTGGTAGCAATGGTGTTAAAATACTGTCCAACAAGTCGTATCCTCTCCATACGGGTGAAGTAGCTTATTCATACGTGAGAGTGCACCGCCACGGCGTGTTGTCAATGATGACGTAAGGTTCAATGGCAAATCAAAACGGGGCACTTCTCCCGCAGCTCAGTATAAGCACGGTCACCATTACCACCGTTGCTTTAGGGTTATGGTTAGGGTTATCGTTCCCTCAGCTTTCGACAGCATATTGCGATGAAACGATCGAAGGTAAAAGTAACCGTAAACCAAACAGAACAGTCCATTGTTACAACCCAAAATACAACTGTCAGAGTGCATACGAGAGTGATTAGTAGGGATCTGGGAAAAATGTAGATATTGTTTGTCGGTTCTACTAAAGCGAAAACTATTACCACCATCAGATCCGCAGTTGCCATTCCAACCAGGTAACGGGTGATGCATTTGGAGTGTCCGCATTTCCCCCGAGATAGGATCACAATAGCCGTTATGTTATCTGGACGGATGTTAAAAAAAACAAAGAAACAAAAAGGAAAACTGAACTGTCTTTAGCTGCAACTATCTGAATGTCCACCATTGATTCAGTGCTAAGTAGGGTACGTTATTTGGAAGTGACAAACAGATATCCAATGATTGCCCGCTCCATCAGTACACTCCAACTGTGTTGGAGTGGCATTGGGCTGGCGACTTTCCGACAGGTTAGAGCAAGGCATTTGATTTCCACGACCAACGGACCGGTGAGCGCCGATCGCTTCAGTAAACATCATCATGAACAACCCCATTTCCATCATTAGAGGTGACACAGTTGAAGGGATTATTAGTAGAGGAATTAATGAGGTTTCAAGCGCAAGTTACAATTTGGTGATTAATGGAAGAACAGACCTGCGTGTCGATATTCAAATGGTCAATCATCTGAAAAAGATGCCATCTGGAAAAGCGATCACTGTCTCTTCAGCAAGGTCGAACAACGTATTGCAATATTGGCACAAACGTAATTGAGAAAAAGAAAAAAAAAAAGAGAACACTACATTAAAAAATGTAAGCTGAATAAAAAAAAACTATTAGAGATTTGAATATTCCATTTTGCAAACACATTTCAGACGAGGGTATCATGGCTGCTGAGGAAAAGTCCGAGCAGTGCAGCGGAACAAAAACAAGAGGTCGGCACCATTCATATGCTGACCAGCTCCGATATCTTGCCAGGGAAATCAATCGCTATAATTGCAGGATAGAAAACGCTCGCATTGTAGTAAATCGCTGCATATACCATATTCTGTCAGAGGCAGCGTTCAGTTGTACGGAACGTTCCAACCGCTCATATGTACTGGTGATCGGTTTTACAGATTTATATACAATTCGGAGCAATTTCTCTGAGACACTGAGGGTGGTTATCACATGAGTAGCATCAGGAACAACCAGTATGTTTCTCACTCCGTCACCGAGTCCATGAAGTCTTATCCCCGAGGGCTGTTACACGTTATTAAATTTTATACAAGTTATGAACGTTGCCAATTTAATTTCAAAAACAACTGGCTTCAGCTGCTGAAATGGGACATTTTCTGATCAATATTGTAGCTAACATACGCTGCCATCTTGAACAAACAACATGCACAATCAACTTCAAATAAATTTATTTTCTCACATCAGCGGGGCATATTCACTTCTGACTTTGAGGGCGGGACATCAGCTCGGCAGGTGAAATGGAGTACACATTATTGAAATTAGGATTTACATTAGGATCATTATTTTCTTTCGCTCGTTCTAGACATTTGGAGTCATTAGAATGACGAAAGTCACAGTAACAGCTGATGACACTCTTCACAATAAAACACGCTGTACGTACGCTCTTCTCAGCATATAAATAAGATCCAGAGTAATATTCCAGGGACATTTCATAAGAAAAAGTTATGCGTCCACACGACTTTAACTGCAGTTTGTGGACGGTTTGGTGAACGTTCTTTACTGGATTAGCACAGAGTGGAAGGTTGGATCTTTGACTTTGACAGGTGTACTGCAGGGACTGGTGTAAGGTCCTTTGATACGTATCTTGAATTTTAATAATTTACATGCCGTTGTAGAATCTGGATGAGATGAACTGAGGACGAATCCGAGGTTGGTGGCGTTTTCTAGAGCCAGGAACTTCATCCACGCTTGTAGCTTGATGCTGACTGGCTGGGAACTGAGATGAGAAAAGGCAAATGGAATTAAATACAGACAAATGTGAGATTTTCTGCGTTGGGAGGAAAATACAACAGGTTAAGAAGCAGATATTGAATAGGTGGGACTTAGTGTGCAGTATTTAAAAAGAGACCTGTGATTACAGATGGATATTTCCAGAAAAGCGGCGTCACTGGTAGATTGGCTCGTATTGAGCTCTAATCACAGAAACAATCAAAGTCAGATTACTGTGCACAGGAGGTGGGACGTTATATGGAAGTTGTACAGCACGTTGGTGAAGCCGTCGATAGAAAACGGCGTGCTGTTCTGGTCACCTCCCTACAGCTATGAAATGTCAAAAAACATCAAAGTGTGCATCGAAAATTTGAAAGGAAAAGTTCGGGAAATGAGGACAAGGGTTAGCGGGAAATGTTGGATAGGTTAGGAATTCATTCCCCCGACAGCAGGAAAATGAGTGGAGATCTGACACAAGTACAAAATTTATGAAAATTATGAAGAATTATTGACAGTGTGAGTGTTCGCAGATTTTCCCCATCCACTGAGTGACCTACAACTAGAGTTCATAGGTTGGGCGTGTACGGTAAAACATGCAAGAGTGGTATGTGGCAAAACTTATTCACTGAAGGGTCATTTCATTGAAAGTTGTTAGGGACGTTGATGAGGGACGGGGGCGGGTGCAGTGAAACGTGTGGAGGCAAAAGATCACAGCCGGATTATCTTGATGGACGGAGGAGACTACATCACCTATGGCTCTATGACTATTTCTGTCAGATTCCCCATTTAATGTCCTCTCCTTTTTCAGTTCGTCACGAATCTAACCATGTGCAAACCAGAAGTTATGTTTAAGCTCACCTTTCCATCACACTCCTTCTGATCTTACAGTATACCACTCTGATTGTGGAACTCGTACCGATGAACAGCCCTCGGCTTATTGGTGAAAAGGTCTCACCACTCTTAACGCATTGTGGGACGCCTACAAACTTGTAGCCCTCGGTTCACTCCATAACATCTCATTTAATTATCTATTCTGGTACTGGAATCGATTTGCGGCCCCAGGGTCACTGTACAATGACTAACCTCCCTGTATCCATTGTGAAGCTGATTCTATTGACAAATATACCTGACATAATCATTATATATACCTGTAATATAACCTCTTTGTACTAGCTATTTACTACACTATGTAATCACTTCTAGGTACTGAATATTACTATGTAGTATTTTACTGGGCATATTTTGCTATGTATTGTTTTAACTAGATACTTTGTACTCTCTTAGCTGCATACTGTGGCACTTACAGAACACCTGTTTAGCTAGCAGCACTAATTAGATGAAATGTACTCCATGTATTATATTCAGCCTTTGTTTAGTACGAGATAACGGTGGCGGAAAGAATGGTACGAGCAGGAAATGTAATGTGAGGGAGGATGTCTGAAAAAATAACCTTGGACAGGAATGGGGCCCCAATGCGAACTGGAGAGAAATACTGGTGGCGCACCGAGAGCTAAGCAAGACCGTTTGATTAGTTAATGTATAGATAATATGCAACTAAAAATTGATTGTGTATGCTTATAAAACCGAAATGTAACTGAAATAAGAAATTACAGAAATAATGCTGTACACCGGATCTCGGCGGGATTTCGGTGACAAGTTCATTGATTGCCTCAGCCTTTGTTTGCAAATAAAGGTTTAAACTTATAAACCATATAACCATATAACAATCACAGCAGGGAAATAGGCCATCTCGGCCGTCCTAGTCCGTGCCAAACTCTTAATCTCACCAAGTCCAACCTACCCGCTCTCAGCCCATTACCCTCCACTCCTTTCCTGTCCATATACCTATCTAATTTTCCCTTAAATGACACAACTGAACTGGTCTCTACTACCTCGACAGGAAGCTCATTCCACACAGCTATCACTCTCTGAGTAAAGAAATTGACTGTTTCCCTTAAACTCGTGTTTCCCTTAAAATCGTGTTTCCCTTAAACTTCTGCCCCCTAACTCTCAAATCATGTCCTCTCGTTTGAATCTCTCAATAGAAACAGCCTATTCAGGTCATCTCTATCTATCCCTCTCAAAATTTTAAATACCTCGATCAAATCCCCCCTCAAACTTCTACGCTCCAATGAATAGAGACCTAACTTGTTCAAACTTTCTCTGTAACTTAAGTGCTGAAACCCAGGAAACATCCTAGTAAATCGTCTCTGCACTCTCTCTAATTTATTGATATCTTTCCTATAATTCGGTGACCAGAACTGTAACAATATTCCAAATTTGGCCTTACCAATGCCTTGTACAATGTTAACATTACATCCCAACTTGTGTACTCAGTGCTTTGATTTATAAAGGCCAGCGTTCCAAAAGCCTTCTTCACTACCCTATCTACATGAAACTCCACCTTCAGGGAACTATGCACTGTTATTCCTAGATCTCTCTGTTCCTCTGCATTCCTCAATGCCCTACCATTTACCCTGTATGTTCTATTTGGATTATTCCTGCCAAAATGTAGAACCTCACACTTCTCAGCATTAAACTCCATCTGCCAACGTTCAGCCCATTCTTCTAACCTGCATAAATCTCCCTGCAAACTTTGAAAACCCACCTCATTATACAACACCTCCTACCTTAGTATCATCGGCATAATTAATAATCAAATTTACCACCCCATCATTCAGATCATTTATGTATATTACAAACAACATTGGGCCCAAACAGATCCCTGAGGCACCCCGCTAGTCACCGGCCTCCATCCCGATAAACAATTATTCACCACTACTCTCTGGCATCTCCCATCTAGCCACTGTTGAATCTCGAAAAATTGTCTGCGTCTCCTGGTCATTTCAAGTAACCACGACAATATCGATGCGTGATCCTCCGCTGAAGTGAGAATATCTCAGTCCGGATAACACTTCTCACACTTGGAATACATTTTTATGGCTGCCTGGGTCAGTTTCAACATTTGACTGACATTTTCTTGTGAATTGCTTTCATCCCTAACTCGTGAACAGTTGTCATTTGATGCGACAGCAGTTCACTTCAATTCATGCTCTGCCATTTTATAGTCAACGGCGTCATTAATCAATACATCGGGTTAATTGATTAGCAAATCTACACTCGCACTTGTTTACTTTATTTCTGCGATATCAGCATTGTTACCAAGGCACCATTTATTATCTGTCTGCAGTTGTTCCTCAGATGGCAATGATTAACTGCTCTTTTGACGATTACAGTCTTTCAAGTAGCGAATGGAATGATGGAGAGAAAAACAATGACGGACGGAGATTTAGTTCTCGGCAATACAGGTCTCTGCTTCACCCGAGGACTCTGAGTGTCGAGTTTCACTGCAACTATAGTCATTGCTTCAGTCGCCGGATTTCCTGCCTGGACGAGCACTGAGCACGGTAAACACTGCAGAGTGGAAAATGTTGAAACAGGCTTCATTTTCTGGATGGTGTCAATATTCCCGTCACTTGCTAAAGATGTATTGTCCAGTTAAGTGGGAAATATTCCTTCATAGACTTGTTTCCGGTCATGTGTGTACATAAAATGTGATAGTTTAAGAGGCGAGTAACAGAGCAAGTGTCTACCGTGAAACTTTGCCTTCTGCTGCAAGACAGTTTGAAACACAATTTGCCGATCAAACCGGGATTCAATGGTACCATTTTATAGACCGTCCGCAGGTCTATCTGAATAGGAATACTGGGAATTCTTTCCACATTTATTCGCTAATGCAAAATGTGTGGATTTTCGAGGGTGCATGGGAAGCGATGGTGTTCCACAATTCGGTATCATAATCTACGTTGTGTCTCACCAATGTGGAGGCTGCCACACAATGAGAAACAAGTATAAACGCCTGACAGGAAGGGCAGATGGTCATCCATAGTATTTGTGAGGGAGGAGGTGCTAATGTAGGTGTAGCACTTGTAAAGCTGGCAAGGATACGTTACAGGAAGAGGATCTGTAGGAAGAGCAAGTGGACAATGGATTGATGTGTAAAGTGATACCGGCAGAAAGCGGAGAAGGCCGAGGGTGTCGGGTAGGGGTTGTGAATCGTCGTAAGATCCCACTGGAGACGGAACAAGATACTGATATGCTCGTGGGCTGGTAGTTACCAGAATGCAGAACCTTTTCCCAGTTTTGAAGGGGAAGTGTAGATTCTCCAGAAAGTAAGACAGATATAGAAAAATTAAAAACTGTTGCTTTGTACTAATTTTCTTGTGCCAAGTCAAGGCTAGAGGAATTTTGTTGTAAAATCAAAACACTGGAACATGCAACATTGCGGTGATTACTATCTGTTATAAATGAAAATACAGAAAACCGCACCACGTTTCAAGCGTGTTCGGTGCGAACGGTCAATGCACCTGCAGAAAGTGTTGTTCTTTCATTTTCCATAAATTCCAGGTCTCTGTGTTGAATACAATCACTGTCACTTTCTGCGTGAACGTGTTGATATCTTACTGGTCAATAAATATTCTAAACATATATTCCGATAAATACCATGAACTAAAACCAGCATAAAGTTACGAACCACTCAGCAGAAACGGGCGTCTTCCACCTTCAGGAAAACTTACGTGCACACTTCATTTTACCTGCCAAAACTCCCTGTTTTTTAATGGAGAAACATTATGTTTTGCCGACGAACATGCTTATTTGAAGTTATTTGTTCATGTTAGCAAATGACAGATTATTATTATTATTGTTTAATCAGCAGCTCAAGTTTTGTGCCAAACTATAAACTCCAGCGTCATTTATTAAAAAATATATATATAAACATTAATTTATTTGGCACTTCTTGTAACGGGCTTGTCGTGTTCTACACAATGGCAATCCAACCTGCCATCCAGCTCCCACCTGTGGCTCCAGTTAACTGTGTGCAATCGACAGTGGCAATAGTCCTTGAACCGCGGCTTTTGGTATTATTGCCGTATTGATATCACGAGTAACCTTGCTGTTAAGAAGAGATATTCACTCTTTTTTTCCTATCATTACATTGGGCAGTGTTCAGTTATCGAGGCACTGGAATATTTCTTTTTTCGTATGTCTAAATGAAATTCATCGCTCTTCATTTACAAGTCATGTTACACTCTTTTACTCAGTCGAAGATAAATTCGGACATTGTTCAGCGGGTTCGCGGATAGAGACCCTCAATGAGGAACACAGGTACAGCTTCTGTTCAGTAGGGTCAGATAATGGGAACCACTGAGGAACATAGGAATGCCGAGTCTTCATCACTAACAGCGTTACACAACCGACATGTTTTTACCTGATGTCTCACACCAGGAATAGAATAGCAAATATAATTGTTGAACTACCCACTTTAGATGTATATTTACGGAATAATCTCTTAACATTTTGAGGGGGGGGGGAACCTGTGTGCTGCAAAAAAAAAGTGTATATTGTTACTATTTCAAGCAGGCGGTGCAGTACAACACGAGAAAATTAATGCACATCACTGGTCCGATTAATCACAGTCAAGATGAGATGAGTTTAACCCCTTATAGATTGGTACTTGCAGAATTCATATGGAACATTACGGAATGTTTGTGTACAATCACAGAGACAGTTTCCTCTAACTGATTTGGTAATAGTTTGTCAATATAGCTCGAATGAGAGAACTCATTTCAAGGAATAGAATAAACAGGTCAGATGAGCAGTAACGTGAAACACAACCAGAAGGATATTCACCAACTCGAGAGGGTGATAGGTGAAAGGAGTAAGTACCCTTCTTTTCCAGCTCTCTGTCAATTCCCATCTCCGGACACAGATTTTCATCTATAAGGCTAAACCAAATTCTGTACATTTGCACCGATGTCTTCTGACATTAATTCCTGTTAACTATCCCTTCGAATTTAAATCTGGACACTTGGGCGGATCAGTATAAACAGAATCGGAATTTCATAAATATGTGCCACTTGTATTCAATGTCTGGATTTATGGACCGATTTGGGAATCGAAACGTGTTTTTGCTTAATCACTTACTGTGCAATGGTGTGTGCAACTTTATGCTAAATACTGCACTTTCCTGCGGGTTTGTGTCATGACAAATATTTTAAATATTTTATAAAATTCTCTGTGTCCTACTAAGCGGACATTTAACTGTTAAATGTTAACAGGTTGAACCACATTTACTGAATACATTGCGAAGAATGTAAAAAGAAAACACGAGGAAATCTGCAGATGCTGGAAATTCATACAACACCCAGAAAATGCTGGTAGCACGCAGCAGGCCAGGCAGTATCTACAGGGAGAAGCGATGTCGACGTTTCGGGCCGAGACCCTTCGTCAGGACTCACTGACGAAGTTTCGGGCCGAGACTCTTCGACAGGACTCCAATAAGGGAGAAATAGAACACTTAAGTGTTTTGCACTTTCACGAATTCTCTACCAGCAAAGTGACCCCCATCTTTGTCACTTCCTGGACAGGCTAAGCTGGAAAAAGGAACCAAGCAGGCACGAAGGACACACACTGATTGCGGAACGATCACAGGCGGAGCTTCGTCGTTGAAAGAAACACCTCAGATTGACACAGAGAATAGTTTGTTTTCTTTCATAATATCTTCAGCGACGGGCCGTGATGTTATCACTACTTTCCTAGAACAATTGCTGCACATGCTGACAATGTCACTGTTGACCATGATGATGACAGCATTGGTAATCCAGGCCTGTCACTGACCACACTAATGATGCTGTTCTCTCTGCAGGCTTGCCACTGACAGGTTAGGTAATCATGAACTAAAGGACATTGATTTGAAGTGACCTGAGAGAATTAATAGGAAGTGGAAGAACAACATTTGACAAATGAAGAGGGCAGGTATACGGAAAGAGCTGGCTGTGTAACTTCTTGAGGTATACACTTCCGCAATCTCAAACATGTAATTGGGCAGTCCACGAATAGTAATGCTTTAACGGGATAAAGGCTACAGCGAGCTAATGAGGAGAGTTTCGCCGGTACAGTTCGAATGGGCCGCCCTTCCTGCTTCCGTTCACTAAAATGTCGACTTTAAGAACTGGAACAGTAACACCTTCTGCGCTTCTGTAGACGAATTGTGCTCGATTTCCGATTTCGGGCATTGCCGCCAGTTGGATTTCAGTCCTCTTTCATTGAGGATAAATGATGCGAAGTCTCAGCGTTTACACAGTAGGTTCTTTTGCTTGTCAATATATGCAACGTCGGTTCGAAGAACAGGACCGATGCATCAGCATAAGGCGTGTCCACTCCACTCTGCTCTTTAGAACACCCGGAGCAGCGTCAGCTGCAATACTCGGGACGTGATTGTAGAACTGCTGTGTGGGTCTTCTACAATTTTGGTTGTAAACAAAACATATTAAAATTAATTCCTTGTTCTTTTCTTATTCAACAGCTGCTCGTATTTGCAATGAAATATCGCAATGCGAAAATGCTGAAGTCCATAAGAGTAAAATTTGTCAGGCGAATGTCATGACATCTAATCATCGATCACTGAAACCCTGTTGCGGACAGAAAAAACCCACCGTTCGTATCTCTCATTGGCTCTCTCTCATTGGCTCTCTCTCTCTCTCTCTCTCTCTCTCTCTCTCTCTCTCTCTCTCTCTCTCTCTCCCTCTCTCTCTCTCTCTCTCTCTCTCTCTCTCTCTCTCTCTCTCTCTCTCTCTCTCTCTCTCTCTCTCTCTCCCCCTCTCTCTCCCTCTCTCCCTCCCTCTGATTTTGATTTCCTGTTTTCACTCTATGACCCACACACTTTTGTTATAAAGTTGATTTTATCATGTATGGCACATACTCACCTTCTATTATTCATTACTTTCCTGTACTTTTAATTCTGCGTCATCGGCAAGCGTTACTAATTTATTTATCACGTGCCTGTCCAAATCATTAATGTACGTTAGAAACAGCCGTTGTCCCAAACGCTAACCCGACGGAACCACACTCTCAATTCCTCCTCGTATGAAAATGATCCTCTCACCGTAACTCATTGTTTTATGATTTTGAGCCAATTCTCCAGTCATTCGCACACTTTACACCGATTCCCTACCTCCTGTAATTTGATTATTATTCTCATCTAAAAAGCAAAGTCGATGATATCAATCTCTCTAATGTTGCAACAAAAAATTTGCCACTTCTTAGAACTTCAGCATATTGGTAAAATCTGAATTCCGCTTTCTGAACCAATTCTTTCTTTCTGGTTTTTATCAGCTATTTTTGCATTTCATCATTTTCTTATTGTTTCCAGTCTGTTACCTACGATACACGTTAAGCTTCATGGTCTATCGTTATCAGGGTCAGTGCGGACATTTTTCCAATATAAAAGGACAACTTTAGCAATTTCCAGTTCTTATTATTTCCACAGTCGTCCATCACTTTTGAAATATATATATTTGGGATTTGTATATGTATTCACAAAACTGTTTCAGCACCGTTAAATATACCACCCTGTTCAGGAGATTTATAATATTTTCACATTTTCAGCTTAAGCAGGACCTCCCTTTCTAATTCCTCTAAGTCACATAAAAACAATTCTATTTCCACTCATCGGCATATTGCTAACATCTTCGCAGGTGAGTACCTCCGTCAAATGTAAGTTAACAGTATCTGCTATGCCCTTCTTAGCATAATTCAACATCTCACTATTATTCCTAATGCACGTTAAGAATTTCCATCATTTTTCCTTTAAAATTCAATTGTTGAAAACATTCACTTGATGTCAGTCTTAACATTATCGGCAATAGCCTTCTCAATCTGCCTTTTTTGGCAATCAGAATTTCCCTGTTCACTTTAGCTCTCATATTGTCATATGCCCTACGGTTAACATCATACGGCTGTATTTTTTTAAAATTTTATTTTAAATTTTATTTGAAATAAATACATACATATCTATTCATCCATGTGTTTCTTTGTAGACTTGCTAAGTATGTTCACAGAAAAAAAAAGAAGTGTTGTATGTGGGGTCATGTATGTACTCTGATAATAAATTTTACTTTGAAATTTGAAGTATGATCCATTGCTTTTATTACTTCCCCGCCCTTGTGCATGAACGTTTCCGGCGTTGTCTGTAGTCCCTCTTTACATGGACCCCATTGTCTCTCAACTGACTCAACGACAAGCAGTTCCTTTCAGTTTACTTTCTGAAGTCTTCACCGGATCTGCACAAAATTTGCCTTTCCCTGAAATTCAATTTATTTTTTTCTGGCGTTTTCTGACATACTCTACCGAACAAAAACTCCGTGACTAACAATGTTATGATCCCTTGTTCCTAAAGTCTCAGTAACTTCCCTATTCAAAATTCTGTCCGGTTCGTTAGAGAATATCAAATCAAAACCGTCCTCACCTCTTATGGTGAATTATCATACTGGAACAAAAATACGAGCATTCAATAACTCATTAAACTCACTTTCCTGTAATTCTTGAGTCACTGGGTTCTCTCACTCAGTATCATGGAAATTAGTATCAACCATGAATATAATGTCACTCTCAAAACGTGTCTCTTTAATATTATGATGAGGAAGTACTAATAAGCCCTCAATGTGGTCATGGAGATATAGAGGAAAGTAAAAAAACGCTGTCATACAAAGCATTTACATGGAGCCAGAGCAAAATGGTGATATAATTGAGGATTGAGTAGAATGTCGGTGGTAAGCGAAAGGAGAGCGAGACATTAAAAGAAGCAATCTAGCATTCCATGCTGTGGTGACCCGCCTTGAAATAAAAGGCGTCCACCTTAAGGAGAAGGCAAATTATTTTCGAGGAGGGTTGGAGTGAGGGATTTGGAAATGAAACACTTGTATCTGTTTTTGAGAGCTTATTATAAAGTAACGCAAAATGCGCAAATATTAAAATATTATAAAATGTATACCCTTGTACATGTGCTACAATTTTTTTCTAAATTGAGATTGTTCCGGATGAAATTTCACCCGTATGTATTGAAATGGATTTTAGATCGCTGAAACATTAACTAAGAATTAATCTCCCATGTATTAATGTCAGATAGGCTATTTATACACCCTAAATAGATTCGTGGTTCCAAATTTGGTATAGTCTCTTGTTATGAGCAGATTCTTGGACCGAATCAAAATTGATCCGGACTATACTGTGAAGATACAGAATAGAGCATGTTGCCTGGGTTAAACACATTATGAATGTAATACTGAAATCATTATCAAAAACTGTAACGTAGTACTGGAGGACACAGGAAGAGTCTAACGCAGATATAAATTCTGCAGGACAACTTGCCTACTCAGAGTGAAAAAATATAGGTTTTTGGATCTGAAATAGGAGGGGACGCTAGTGATGGACGTAGTGATGCAGCTCCGTTGGGTTATGACGATGGCAGGCAGTCAACTTCCAAACATCTCCAGCCAACATACCAAGGGAAGAACCCTGTATTACCCTGTATTACTGTCAGTGTGAATAATCACATCTCTTCCCAATTTGCGACCAGTGAGAAATCACAAGGTAAGGAAATAGGGGCAGGAATATAATCCTTTCTGCTTCAGCACCGGAGATATATTGAACAGTACTCTGGGACATTGGTGCCTGTGGATGATCATAGACAGCTGTTACAAGCAACTAATCACCAGAGAGTATTACACGGTCTGGGTGCCGCAGAGGACATGACTGTGTTTCGATGCGAAAATATCATAAGGCCATAACTCATAGCAACCGTATAAAGCAAATCACAAACTCAACACTCGACTTTGCTGAAAATACAAAGTTAGGGAAGCCAATAAATAATTAAAGAATCCGTTAAGTTACTTCTGGGTGTTAACAGACGATACCGCTAGACGTACATGTAACCAGACGAGCGGCAAACACACAACTGCATTTACGTCAGTTCTATGAATGGTGTTAAAAGGGCTACAGTAAATAAGCATTAAATCGAAAGGATTTGGAGCTGGAGGTCACATATATTTTAGATTCTCGCAGCACCGACGATTTAGAAAGTCATTGGTACTGTTTGATCCTTCCGTTCTTACACATAGCGAAGCATGAATACTTATTAAAATGAATGGTTGTAGCATTCATTACTTCAACGTTTAAGTTTCAGATTTTAAAGAGACGTATCACGATAAAGGAATATACCTTAACTCCGTTAGTAAAGAGAATAGTTCCGTAAAGACAACTAAAAACAAGTAAAATCAGTAGTAGACAATAAAGGTCCCAGTTCAGCGTTCAAATCTGTTATTTCAATGATGATAAATTATTTAAAAATATTCCAAATTATTTCAAATTATTTTAATTATAAATTATTTAAACCTGATACTATATCCTTAATTAGAGATAGAAGGTGTGAACGCGTGGAAGTCGGCGGGGATTTCCTGACACGGTGACGTCATTTTTAAATTGCTGAATATCAACTTGCGGATGAGACATAACTTCCAGCGTCCCTTTGATTTGGACTCAAAAGGATTTCTTAAGTGTTGTATAATTCTAGTTACAGATTATTTGCGAACTTCTACACTTACACATATGACGTGTCCTGCGCTATCTTGAGGCGTCAATGCATTCAGAATATACAATTTTGCATACGAACTGGAAATTTGTGAGTTCAGTTGAAAGACAAAGCCAGGTAATTCGTGCGTGAATGAGCGGAAGGCAGTCGCGTAATTGCTAGGATTATATAGAAACAATGTTTGAATTAAACAATGTTTGAATGTGTTCACAATAAGATCTAACTGCAAATGTCTGCTTCCTTGGGAGAAATAAATTTGAATTTCAGAGGCTACTTTATTTGCGAAACTGTACAAAGACATAGTGCATTGGGTCCGCAACCACCCACTCCAGGTTTCCCTTTTAGAATATGTGGTAGGAATTAACATTTTTGTCAGTGTACGCCAGTTACCTGTCGCAGATTTGAAGGAATAAACGTCCAAGTTCAGATTTTTGTTTTGTCTTACCTGTGTATCCATCTATTTATTTATTTATTTATTTATTTATTTATTCATTCATTCATTCATTCATTCATTCATTCATTCATTTATTTATCTATCTATCTATCTATCTATCTATTTCTTTTTTTTTTTCTTTGCTGCATTGCTGGTGATTTCAGAGGGAGACGTGGATTCCACACAGTCCATGTGAAATAAAGGTTAAAGGGATCGAGATATGAGTGTATTTATTCTGGGCATGATGAACCCACTGTTCAAAGATAAACTGATATTAAGACAAATTCGCGTGTACTTGAATTGGGAATTTGAAATTGGTGTATTGGGTGTTTGCCTCATTTGGAGAATACCAAAGGATGCTGCTAAAATCGTGAAGAGCTGGTTATGAGTTGCAGCGTTCCACTGGAAACTATGGTTTAGATGCGATCGTACTATTGGCCCTGTAATATGTAATATGTAATACTGTTCGTGAATGCATAGCAGCATATTTCAGGCAGACGGGTCGCACCGTGGAAACCCGCATCAATGAGCACTAAATGTGTTTCCTTTTGGGTTACCCGGAAAGATTGGAGGCAGCAGAACACTGCATTCGCAGTGGTCGTGGGACTGAATGTGCCGCTCCAATGGCTGTTAGGACCACCTGCTGAAATAAAACTTGAGAAAAATAATTTTAACAAAGACGAGCATCTGCCTTCATGTAAGAACTAAAATAATATTGTAAGCAAACTGGCGCAGTGGTCACCTAATTGGATGAAGACTACACAATCATGTGGGACGGACGACAGGGTGGTATCAATGCAGTTCAGACTAGACATGCCCAGGCTTCATCCCTGATGCTGATGGCAAATTTTGTCACATGTCACTGTCTCGGTCTGTTGTTTTCGATTTGGTGATGGGAGCTCTGGACAGAATATTGTCAAACGAGTGTTTCTTCCCCTCCTACTTCTGATTTCTACTCACAGTCTATTAACGTGCAATCCCACTACAGTGTCCTCCATTTCTTCAGTTGTGATGGCATCAAAATCCCCCTGTTATTCAAAGGAGCTTCCTTTACGCTATCTCAACCGACGATTTCCATATTGAAACATCTGAACCCTGAAAAGTCCATAAGACATTCCGTTAGACGAGGGTAAGCCAGTGGATGTTGTGTACCTAGATTTTCAGAAGGCATTCGATAAGGTGCCACATAGGAGATTGGTGAGTAAAATCAGAGCTCATGGCTTTGGGGGCAGGGTTTCAACATGGATAGAAAACTGGTTGGCAGATAAAAAGCAAAGGGTAGCAGTGAATGGGTGTTTCTCGGACTGGCTGGAGGTGACTAGTGGGGTACCACAGGGCTCTGTATTTGGACCACAGCTCTTTACGATTTATGTCAATGATTTAGATGAGGGCATTGAAAACTATATCAGCAAGTTTGCTGACGATACTAAACTGGCTGGCAGTGTGACATGCGAAGAGGACGTTAGGAGAATACAGGGAGACTTGGATAGGCTGAGTGAGTGGGCAGATACTTGGCAGATGTCATTCAATGTAAATAAATGTGACGTTATCCACTTTGGAAGCAGGAACAAGAGGGCAGAGTATTGTCTGAACGGTGTAGAGTTAGGTAAGGGAGAAATACAAAAAGACCTAGGAGTCCTAGTTCACCAGTCAATGAAGGTGAGTGAGCAAGTGCAAC